>NC_034016.1:19440711-19672216 GCF_000346465.2 Prunus persica
TCGATTGTGTAGGAGTCTAGTAGATAGTGAAGCTTTGATGATTGTACCAATTGATCCCAGAATGTCATGCCCACCTGTATCTCTCTCTCTCTCTCTCTCTCTCTCTCTCTCTAAATATTTTCCACGTTTCACCAATATGCACCAAAACTTAAATTTAGAGCATGGTTCATGTGTTTCATGTAACATTCTTTTTAAGAGGCCAACACACAAGTTTGATGCTTTCTTTGTGTCTATTTCAACTTGGCAAATCTAAAACCAATTTGGCGGGAGCATATATAGTTTTCCGTGATGTGTTCCTTGATACTTGCAGCAATGTTTTTCAGAGGCCAAGCACACATGTTTGATACTTTCTCAGTGTTTATTTGTTCTTCAAGGGCAAATCTAACACCAAACGCAAGAGTTCAAAGAACTCTATTCTCTTCAAATGCTACTACTATGATGAACTTTAGTTTGTAGGACAGGGGGCACATCAGCCTTCCAACAAGAAAGCAGAAAGACATTAAGAACATAAGACTTATTAAGAGAGTCCTCTGCTTTGGTTTGATTATTTGCCTGGCCCCCGTCTACCCCTAGTTTTCGAGCTCTCGCAGGATCGGAACACACTTGTATGGACTAAAGGGCTTCTGAGATTACGGTAACTTATCACTACCAGCATCAAGAAATGCATGTTCCTCTTCCATCCTGCATAAAGGAGGAGTTGTACCTCAAGCATCAAGAGGGAGGCTATAGAAGGAAATTTAAGGGCTCACCAACAAGCACTTTAAGATCTATATTAACTATAATGCAAATACTTCAAAAACAAAATAGTTAATGATCATCATGTGTTGCGCTTGAAGTTTTACCATTCTTTGCTGGTTTGCAGGACTCATGCATAGGAACCAAAATTGTTTTCACATTCACCTTTTTCAGGATGAATTTGTTGCACCAGTGAGTGACTGATCATATTATTAGGAATAATTCTATTTGTGGTATGTTGCTTTCTAATGTTGAAAGAGGTGTTGAGTTTAAATCTCCCTCCCTCCCTCGTTCATTTAAAAAAATAATCGTCATCAATTTTATTGCTGCTGTTCATCATTCTGGTAGTTTCTTCAAAACTCATGCAATATTGTTCTCAATCTTTCCCTTTTCCTATTATAAATTTTTTTCTTTTCGGGTACATTCATCCCGTATAAATGACAAGACGAGAATCCTCGTGCCTTGGTTATGGCTCATAGCCTCATACCCAACACATAAAATGGCAACAAGAACACCGAATATATGAAGCTCATTTCGTAATAACTTTCATTGAATGTTAATTCCAAAACCTTTCTTTTTATATATAAACGCTGTTTGGGAAAATTTCAGATTACAATATGTGCGCTGTAACACTAATTGTTTCCCACAAAATGCACTCTCTACCTCCAAACCAGACACGCATGAGAATTTGAAAAAGAATAAGAAAATACAAATATGTGAAATAAAATTAAAAAATACAAGTCAAAATGCATTCACACAATATACAAAATACACAACAGATGAACGAGGCAACAACCACCCAAACCCACAATTCGTACCTAAATGAACCGATCCGCTAATCGTGGTTAGTGTCTATCGACGACCCTGTCCTGGCCTGCGAAATTCGATTCGCATATATAGTCACCAACCGTAACTGTGTGCTGTTGAGCCCCTCCAGGTATGGCAAGAATGCTTTTCCAAGCATGATATATATATCGACTAAACAGAAGACGACAGTCTGCACGACATAAATGAAACAAATTCAGTCCCATTAGAGTAGGCCTGGGCCTTTATATAATTTAAGGGATACGGATCAGACAAACAATAAACGTTACCTTGCGAACATCAGCACTCTGGTTTCCGAACGCTTCAAAAAGTGCAGGCAAAAATGATGGTAATTGAGCCATTAGTTCATCTTGTGAAAGCCGGCCTACAAGCTGAAGAAAAGAACAAGTGGCTTAGCAACATATTAGTTGATTAAATTAAACACCAAATTAAAATGGCGATGCAAAGTTTTTTGAAGAAAACAGATCACTTCTTTCATCTGGAATAGAGTTGATTGTAAGATGCTCAAGACAGTTTCTAAAAGGACCAGAATAAATCATAAATATAAATAAAAACCCCTGCTAAACTAAAATTTATGTGTGAAATCAATAGTCACTAGAAACCAACTACTACAGCTCCAATACATGAAAGTAAAATACCTTTGTCAAACAGTTAATACAGGTAACAAGAGTTTTCTCATCTTCAGTTACCAATAAAGGGACAATAACCTGCAGCATCAACAATTGACAGCATCATCAATGGTGATCACAACAAAGTAGAGGGGAAAAGCCAAACAATAAACTCAAAGGTTTTCTGATTTTTATTTTATTTTTCTGTGCCCCTTTTTGGTGTGCTAATAAATATTTGATAGGGTTCGTATAGACAAGTTATATAAATACATACACTTAAACATCTGAATGGATCATACTGGGACAAAACAATACTCAAGCAGTGCTCCGATTCATTTGAAACCTGAACATGAATTTAGATTAGTTTGAGACATAGAAAACAAAATAACCGTAGAATAAAAAGAACTAGTTCAACAAGAGTTACTTTGGGAACTACATCCTTCGTAACATGAAGCAGCTTCTCAATTACAATCTCAACAGAATCTTCCATGGCATCTTTCTACAAACAAATAAAACCAATATTAGGAATAAAACATTACAATACATAGGAACTAAATACTTTTCACGCAACACATATCCAGAAAAATAAATGACAGACCTGGTTCTTAAGCATTTCAATGATCAATGAAAGAGAGAGTTCCCGAGTTGAGGAATCAAAATCATCCAATACCTCAAGTACAACTGTCAAAATCTGATTAAAATACTGCACATATACCACAAAACAATTATTAATATAAGATTGAGAATACTCTGGTGCATACATCATACATTTCTAGTTTTATACACACAAACAGGTTTATATGTAGTTTGTTTCTCTAGTGCAATAACAAAGTGTGACGCCCCTCATCCCATAGACTTCACTGCGCAGTCAACACAATCAGCAGCACATGGTGATTTTTGTCATCCCCTAATTGAAATCCATGTTTCTACATAATACATGTCACTATTATATCAATTATTAAACCAATTCTCGATGTTGGTGTGACCCTCAATGCTAACACCATTCCAAGGCTTTGTCTTTTTCTTTTTTCAAACACCAAACGCTTCAAAATCTATCACACAAGATTTACAAGCATTTAATAAATCAGGGAAGGGTAAAAAGTACAAATATGGATCAGTTGTAACATTATCCATTTTCTCTTGATCAATAATAACCAAACATTTGTCAACTTCTCAGTTTCTAATTCATTGCAAGCACTCCCTGTTTTTCATCTTTATATATTCCATATCTGTGTTTTATATATAACTTTTAAAAACTTTACACATACATTGAATACGAGAGAAAGTGTGTCACAGGTCAGGACTAACCAACCTTGGTCCAAACAGAGTGCTCATTAGCTATGGAAGCTTCAATTAACTGTTGAAGTGCATCACGTTTACTTGCCGTAGGACTTTCCTCAGTTCCATTGCCAATCTATACACACACATGCAAGTAACAGAAAAGTAAATATACAACGGTAAAGCTCCAGAAAGTGTAAAATTATATCAATATTGACTGTTTAGAGAAGTAGATTACTCGTGAAATTATCCAAATAGGTTTTCATCACGATAATAACTGTTCAGAAACATAAAAAGTGCTAAAACAAAATACTAATAACAGACTTAATATTTCTAACGAAAAATTTGAGCTAATTATGTCAAAGAACTCACCAGGTGAAGTATCTGAGGGATACTGGGACCTGTGTCTGGTGTAGAATTAACTTTCAAAGCTTTAAGTTTTTCATGATTAGGCTCCAAGTCAGTGGGAGCTTCACTATCATGCCCAATGTTTTCACCAACCCCCATATGGTCCAAGCTCATAAGACCATTAACGTCCATGCAAGGAGTAGCAGACAAGCCTTCCAAATTTACTCTACCATCAATATTATCCAGTGGGCTAGTCCACGATCCCAAGTTCTGACTCACGGGATTGATTGTGTAAGACAGATCCTTCGATTTTGAATTGAGAACATCATTGTTGGAACCAGTCTCAAAATTCTGATACAAGTTCTCCCGAGCTTCATCAGAAGCTGTTTGGCCAGCATTGCCGGTGACAATGGCTGATTCTTGGGTTGAACTCCACTTCCTGCCACCATCACTGTCAACAGAACCAGCAGAGTACCTCCCAAAGAAGTGACTCTTCTTTGAGACACTAACATATCCTTCTTCAGAAGATGTTCCAACTACATCAGACGGATCATAAGAAGACTTTAGGCGCTGTCGCTCTTTCTTGTTTTGCAAAAAGTTCATAAGGTCCACTTCAATGCGAGGAGTATACTGTTTCAAGGCTCTTCTCAAAGAATTTTGTTCTTCAACTGACAAACTAAGAATAAAATTCAAGACTGATATTGAATCAAAGTGGGAGTAGACAGATATTATGCATGTAATGGCTGCCTCCTTTAGTTTAGTATTTTTATCATGGACCAATGGTGTCAACTTAGAAAGCCATAATTTAAGGATGCCACTGTTACCAGAACCTTCAGTATTGATTGAATGCTTGTTAAAGGAACTGATAGCAAATTCAATAACAGCTAATTTGGCCTTTGGCGACCGCTGCTCATCTAGTGAACGGAGCAAAGCAGGCAAGAGGGAATCTACACTGTAAGTTTTGCTAACAATATCCAAAGTTGTTGAGCAAGGCTGCCTGACTAACTCCTTTGGGTCAATTAACCGTGAGAAAACATGGGGTAAGATCCTTTCCATGTAACTTTCGAAGGGCTTACGACAAGATGGAATAATATCTGCAAGTGTTGAAAGAGCTGCTTGTGCAACTTTATGGTGGGGATCATCCAAGTGTTGGAAAAACAACTTCATCACTTTCTCAAAATTCTGAATCACTTCTTGAATGCCTTTTGGGCCTTGCTGCAGCAAAGACCGGAGATAATTGAATGCGGCAACCCTAGCATTCCAGTCAGAAGATGGACTCAGTCCCTCACTCAGTGCATCATTTAGAGATGTGGGACCTTCTACATAATTGGACATTTCCCCAAGTGAGAGCTGGCTATCATCAAAACTTCTCCTCCTGCCTGCAGACATCCTTCCAGTCACATTCTTTCTTAAGAGCGGCCTTTGAAAATTGGGGATGTGATTGTTATGTGAGTCCCTAAAGTTTCCATCTCTGTGAGGTGAGTCATACTGCCTATCAATTTGAGAGTTTGTAAATCGCCTAGCCTCCCTAATGTCATTGTTCTCTTCAATGAAACCCCTTTCTTGGCCTCTCTCAGAAGCTCTCTTCATTGTGTATGATGAGACAGTCGGCATAGCTTCAGCTGATAGATTGCTGCGATATGACGATTTACCAGAATCTTTGGAAGCTTGAATTTGTGTAATGATATCAGACAAAACCAAGCCACCATTGCGGTTACTACCTTTATTGATACTTGTGGTAGTTGAATCTGCCATTAAAGAGTTTGAAAGATGATTAGAAGCTGGGACAGCAGCAGGGAATGGTGGATCACGAGATGATGGAGGGTCAACTCCTGCACTAGGGGCAAAAAGAGAACAATTTAGCCGCTCACAAATGAATCCAATTTTGATAATTCAGACAGCTTTGTTCATTCCCAGGGCTTATCTAAGGCCAACTATACTGAAATTTACAAATTATACTGCAATGAAAGAAAACTAAGATATAGGCAAAAATATTAGGTACCTAGATCCAGACTTGATGACCGGAGAGTTGAATTATGTTTCTCAGACAAATCCAAACCTCTAAGCATGCTTTCAATTGCACTGACCTTCTGTTTGCTTGCATGCAACACACTTTCCAGACTACGTTCAGTACCTTTACCAAGTGATTTAGCTTGTGACAAAAGTAGTCCTGAAGATAGAGAAGTGCCTGAGGATAAACTTGAACTTTTATCCATTGCAACAATAGCTGAAGTTCCATATCCAGGTAAATTTGAAGCAGCAGAGGGCTGGGGAGTATATGACACACCCCTATCACGAACAGAAGGAGAAGCATGACGCCTATGTATTCCCCCGTCCTCTTCATTGATTAACTGTGCAAATCTTTTTAACATTAAAAATACTTCACCTATAAATATAATACAATCACCCTTCTGACAAAGGAAATGAAATGACATACCCTTTGAATAACAGGATCAAATAGGGAAAATAATCGTCGGGAACGCTCTGGCCATGTTTTTGAGAACATTCTATAGCACATTCTTGCAGTCGATCGGACCTGTCAATTTATACACAGAAAGTTCTACATATGAATCCTGAAACATGAAATTTCAAAACAAGTTATAAAAAACAATATATGAATCCTTGATGTGAATACCTCGCTCATTGCATCTGCCACACAACACCTTATTAGATCTTCATACAAATCCGCCGATCGTTGTATTTCTGGTGCATCAGCCCAATACTCTAGTATCAACAGTGCATAATCACAACACCTACAACACAAGATAAAAAATGAGCCAACAAGAGCATTCTTTTTTATAAAAGATATGATAAAAGAATTGTAAAAAATAAGTAATAGTGACGGAAACGAAAACAAACACAAAACTGCACACAGATGAATTGGTGTTGAGGGTTATACCTTGCACGAAGTACTGCATTACGGTCATTCTTTGCACAATCAGCAATTCGAGGAAGCACACGAGCAACTTTACAATTACGCAACATCTGGAAAGTAATAAAGTGCAAGAATCCTGTTTTAAAGAACAACTTTCTTTTTTCTAAAAAGGTAAAAGATCAACAGAATTAGAATTACCGTTTTTATGCAATTATCTGCTGACTCTGCAATTACAAGTACAGTAATCACAACCAGCTTGAAAAGAACCTGATTACAATATGATAAAATCAGTTAAAACCTTTTCACTTGAGGATTTTTTTTTCTTTTGTAGCGAATACTTGAGGATTGATAATTGGCAAGGAAATAATCAACTTACTGGAATGAACATCTCTGCGCATGCCTCAAAATCTCCCAAAAGCTCCTTCGACAAAAAGCACAACAGATGGCAAGCCTAGGAAAAGAAAGCCAACTAATTAGAACCCCCAAAGCTACATGAACAAGCACAAAACATCTAAGAGGTTATGGACAACATGAACAAGTGCCTTTGAAATTTGTACCACTATTTATACAAATCTTTCCAGAGCTAAATATCCTAATCCAAAAGTCCGGCCAACAACTGCAAAGAATAGCAGGAACTAACCAGAGTCCCCACCTCTGTTTTCATAATTTTCTTTAACAGCTTAGGGTAACGGATTATTAAGATATTTATTTGTTCGTAGGGTATTTGATTAAATGCAGTTGCTTGTGCTAATAAACAAACATTTCCGCTAATATCGATTTCAGAATGAGACAACTATCATATGACAGCAAACTGTTCATAACAGAAAGCTGCAGATTGGTAAAAATTGACTGAATCAATCTCCTAAAGGGGGTTCCAGGGTACAGGAAGAAATCAATGAACAGGCACCTGGAAAATACAAAAATATGCTAGCGCACCTGCTTTACTATGCTAGACCTTCGATCAGATAATTGTGTGCTCAGAGGGCCAACAAGTTGCTTCAAGAGTCCCCGGAAACATTGATAGTCAGTAGCACCTACATGTATATACGAACTCAAAATATTACAAGCCGGTAATCTTTTCGGAAGATACATGCCATTTCACACTATTATTAGTTATAATAAATATACTGAATTTCCGTTATCAACCAAGAAAAGGGGTTAAAGTTGGGAAAAGAGGGATTAAATGAGGAATCCTGAGAAAAGAGATTTAAAGAACACAATCACACAAAAATACTATGGTTTAACCTAATCAACATAAGTTATGACACAAAATTAAGCATAAATATGTTAAGCATTCCAAGAGCAGAAAATGTTCAAGTAGACATGCATGTCTCACACGCCCACCCAGGAAGAATGGGGTAAGGAACTGCAATAGAGTAAGGGATACAGACCTCCATATACAAACCCTTCAATTCTCTGCATTGCAGCAATGCGAACTGACCAATCTTTTTCTGGTACAAGGGTAGAAGCAATTTTCTCAATTTCCCTTATTAGTTCCTTCTCTGAATAAACTTTAATAGGGTCTACGGATTTTTCAGTAGCATCATTTTCCCCTGCATGGGACAAAAGCGGATAACAATTCAACAGATATCAATTATGCAAACAATCAATGTTACCACTTCCACAGATAAGGCAAGAATATTTCGTGCAAAATCCAAACCATTCAAATCACTACATGTACAAATGCTTTTTATAGTGCCTATATGTTTCAATAGCACCCAGTACCAACATGTTCTAGAAATGAAATTACAACGTCATAAATTTTGCAATACTACCACATTAAATCCCATCATCCCACAAAATATTTTTAAAATGGCCTTTCATCATATTGTATAAAGAGAACAAATCAACCAACTTTCACAACTAAAAATTATGACAACCCATGGGATATGAAAATTGAAAGTAACGGGTTCTTCAAAACTTACCAACATATTGTTTCATATAAATGCATACATGTACACTACTGTAAATTTATCACTGAATAAATTATGTGAGTGTACGTAATCTCATGACCTTTTTCAAAACTAAAGGACAAAGCATCCTAACCTCCAAAAAGAGACACCTCCCTTGAGGAACTTTTGGCCTTTGGACTACTTTTCTTGGGGTTATGGCTCACATGCTTTGTTTCTACAGCACTAAAATTGCTGGAAAGTCCATCTGAGGAACGAACCTTAGGTTCAATCCTCTCTAGCCTCGCATTAATATCCTTCACCTGCAATTGTACATTTTATAGAAAGAATCAAACCCAAGGAGCAACCCACATCATCTGACATCCGGAATAATTTGACACATTCATCAATAATAGTTGTTCTACTTGGAAAAAGAAATCTGGGAAAATAAACTGCATATACCATAGACATAGGAAGATGGTGCCGCTGAAGTTCATCACGGAATTGAGGCCCTGCCTGTGTATACATCTCCTGGGAATAGAAAAGAAAAAACAAATAAGAATAATAGTCAGATTACCTCAATAAGTCCAACCCCAACCTAGTAAAGGTGAAAGAAATATGAGAACCAAGTTGATACTGTTACATGACAAACTTTTTATAGAACAAATCAAATTCAAAGTATAAATCCAGTACAGCAGTACTACTAACCTCAATGCACATTATAGCTGCTTCCCTTACACCAGGATTTGAATCATTCAACATCTGTAGAATCTGTGATTCCAAAGAAATATAGAACATTTTTAGTTTGTTTCCCACATTATTTGAACTGGGGAGAAAGAAAAATGTTTATTTTGTTCATAGAAATCAAGAAACTTACAGGAGGAAGTATAGCCCTCTGAAGTGGAAGTTCAGTTGCTGCAAAAAGTCCAATTGCTGCGGTGACAGTTCGTGCAAACTCTTCTCGAACTCTCCAGCTTTTGTGTGCCCAGGCATAAGATCCTGCTCTTTCAACAATGATTGTTGGAGAAGAAACCTGCAGCCAAAGAACATGAGATTTAAGCCCCTTTTATCTTTCAGTGGAACATTTATTTGGAAGCAAACCATGATACATTTTGGGATAACAAAATCAGAAGTGTACTAAAAAGGAATATTAAAATGGTTGGCATCTATTAGCTTTAATTAAAAAAACAGGATAACAATTTGATGATGGATCACAGGAACAGTTTCTCCTATCCTATTCCTATGTAATGAAAATGAAGGGTAACTAGCCAGTGTGCCCACCACACACATGCAGAGATGACTCACAGCAATACTAGTTGCATTAAAATTAAAATTAAAAACCTTCTCTAAAATTATGCTTTGAAAAAAGGCAAAAACTATGGCCCAGCAGAATGTGCATGTCTCAAGTCACTGTAGTTTCATCTTTCAAGTTACAGACTGAAATAATGAGGTATACTAAATATGTGTTGAGATATCAAGTTGTCAAATGATGAACATGACTTCCATTATCCAACAACAAATCTAAGACGCACAGCTACCCAATCAGGTAAATACTTATGTAATAATAACAACCCATCGTGTCCCTTCTTCATGCTCTTCAGAGAAATTTCAACTTCAAAAGGTTCAAGTATTTATACAGTACAGGTCACTAAGTCTGTTTTCCAAGTGCGCCTCAATAATTGAAAATCTGATATTATCCGGCAGGGGTTATCAGCAACCCAATTGGTCAGAATCCATGAGGCGAAGTCAAAAAAATCACAATATCACCAGTGAGAACTGAGGTGCATCTAAGCTAAGGCAACTAGACCGTACAGAAAAACACCTCTAATAAAACTCTATTGGTCTCTAACTACATACGAAAATTCAGAAACTTTGGACAACAATTTCATGCAAACTTGCAAGTTAGGATTAACAAGTTATCATCTTTTAGCATAAGTCTATAATTAGAAACCTCGATGGTTTCGCCACGAGTCTATAATCGCAATACATTTGAGACAATTAGACAAAATGCAGAGGGCAAAAGCGGGAGAGAGTAAAAAAAAACCTCCATGAGAGTAAGCAGGAGTCTCCGAGCGGCGTCGCGAACAGGCTGTTTTCCATCGCCCAAACGCTCGACGACGGCGGGAACAAGTGCATTAAAGTGGAGCTTGAGGTGGTCGCCGGAGAGCACAGCAGCGGAGGCTAGGGCTTGCAGAGCGCCCTGAGAGACTCTGAAATTATTGTCCTTGAGAAGATCCATGCAGCAGTCGACAAGCGACGTCACCTCCGACGAACTCAGGCTCTTTCTCGACGCTTCCAGAAGCTGATGCAGGCGCTCCACTCCGGCCATGCGCTCCTTCGTGTCCTTGGCACGTGCGAGCTCCAGAGCTTCCTCCATCGGAGCAAGGCTGGGGTTCGCTAGGGGCGTGATCTGGTGCGGGCGGGCTCAGATCTGGTGGATTTGGTGTGGAATTAGGGCATAGGAGAGAGGGAGTGATGAAGGAGAGAGATAAATGGCGTTTGGTGTTGATGGAGTTAGTGAGTGACTGAAAGTGAAATGTGGATAGAGAGAGAATGTGTGAGAGAGATTCGGAGGATGAGTGTGGCTAAATTCACAGGGTCTTCCCCCGCGTCTGAAGGTTGAAGAAAGATGTTGGTTTAGATTTTAGAGAGGGATAATTTTAGTGAGGGAAAGAGACACAGGGAGGGTAGTTTGGCTTTTAGGCTAGATTGAAGGAGAAGATGAAGCACCTTGTGGTTGAGGGTAGCTTGAAACTTTACCCCTGTTTTCTGTTTAATTTACGGATTCTACCACTGTGTTCTTACTGTTTAGTAGTTACTACAGTGAACTGTCACGTCTGTTTATTTAATTATTTTCCGTCTTAATTTAAATATTAATCCTAATCGATAGGGTGGGTGACTTGGCCTCAATGTTCAGTTTACTCTTAATTTGGATTGTTAAATCAAACGGATTTTTTTATGAATATTATGGTTTATTATCTCCATAATTTTCTAATATTACAATGTGCCTTACAGCTTTAGTTGTATGGTATGTTCTTCTAATAAATAATCTCATATGTTACATTGTTATTCTCTTTTAGTAAATAATTTGATATTGTGTCGTTAATTTATCAAACGATACCGCATATTAAGTAAGATTGATTGATGTATGGTTCGAACGGCACAATTTGTCAAATTTATATGTTATGTCATTAAATTGTCACTTAAGAAAATCATAATAATTTTCTTTAGAAAATAAAAATAATTTCCCAAATTTCACTGTCATTTAATCTGACTCTTGGGGTAGGCCAATCTCAATACCTAGATGTTAACACCAAGTATGATCTGGGGAAAGCAACACTCATCAATACTTTCTTGCAAAGTTTACAAGTACGAATGTCATTTTCTTTTGTGTTTTAATCAATTGCGAAACCACCAATTAGGGTTTTTCCAGCCACATGCATGTTTGGTTTACCCAGAATGTTAAAAAATTAGGTGAACAAACCAACCGATTTGTATAGTCTAGATGGTAAATTTTCTTTGCAAAAATGCAATGTTAATTAAGTCACCTCCTAATGACAGTTATTAATGAATGAGTCTTTAAGTAACAAGTTCTAATGAGTAAGAAAAACTCATTAATTTAATTTTGATCGGTTAATAATAATGTTCTTAAACAAAAACTACGGTCATTAAATGGTTCAAAATATTTTACCTCTTCTACACTAGAAGTTATGTGTTCGATTCTTCCATCTTTCAGTATCACGGTCGAAAATTCATTGGGCAGTTAACATTAGATTGGGCAATCTCAGAAAATGCAAGTACCTTTCCTCTTCAAAAGCATTGCTTGTTGTTCCTACCTGGCTCTCACATGGAGGACCATGGTCCCATATCTGGAATCTAAACATTCACATGTTAGAAAAAGAGAGCAATGTTTGTTCATGAACTAATAACAGAAAAGGAACAAGAACAGAGACGTTAGGGGGATAATGTTTGGTTATATTCTTAAATATGTTTCATCGTATGAAGCTGCAATTCCATGCAAAGTTTGTCTGTACCAGAATGGCATTGAGTGAAATTATAATATATTTTGTTTGACAAGTACTGCATTTCTTAATGGCTGCCCAACGTTGGCATCCAGAAGACCAAACCTGAAATATTTTTCAATTGTGGAAATAATCAAACGAGCCATAATCTTCTTTGTTTTAAATTGCAGAATCCAGGCTGGGAAGATTTCTTCCACCCCCTTGCTTGAATTCATGTTCTTATAAAAGCATTTTGTTGGCATAATTGGATAAATTTACTACACCCGTAGTCAGCAAAATTAATTTTAATAGCTGATCCAATGGTTTAAAGATCTTAACAAAATCCGTATTAATGAGATCGATAATGAAAGTAGGAGATTCAAACACATGATCTTGAGTGTAATAATAACTACTCCTAACCACTTAAGTTGCAAGTCATTTGCAAATCCGTATTAACTTATTATTACGTCATTTAGGTTGATAATATGGGACCCCATATTTTGGCTGCTTGAAGTCTCTCGAGGCCATGATAATGATGATGATGAGAGATCATGCAGCACAAAATTGATAATAAGTTTAACCAGAAATGAGTGACAAATTGTTTGTTCACGGGTCATTCAAAAGGTGCCATCATATGATATTTGTTAAATGAGAGAGAGAGAGAGAGAGAGAGAGAGAGAGAGAGAGATTAGGAAGGGGAAGGGGATAAGATTATAAAAGAGGATGATTAAAACGGCCCAAATAAGAAAAAGCCTAACTTCATGACAAATCCTAGCCAACAACCTCTTCTGGACAGCACGAAATAAAAAGAATATCAAAGGAAAAAAAAAAAAAAGTGGTCCACTTTCACTTTGCTTGCTTCATCATGTTAGGTTAGCCATACATGCTTAATAGTTTAATACTTTAATAATCAAAGTAGGGATGGTGCCAATATGTTTACAAATAGTTTGACCTTTACAGGTTGGCTTGGCTCATCAGGGTTGTTGGGTAAGATCAGCTTGGGCATCAATATTCAATACTGTACTTAATAATGTTCTTCTTCAGCAATTGGATGAGCAATAATCAAGATTGTGAATCTTGCAGATCTGCAACAGTGGAGGAAAATATGAGTTTTTCTAAGGACAGCCCGCCCACGGACCGTGTATACGAGTGTGGGTCGCATAGTGAGATCCAAACTAATATACAGCTGACAGTCACCGACGCGCACTTGCTACCATTGCACCATACCCTCTAGTGCTAGGAGCAACAATTTGCTTGCTGTTGTGATGTTTACCTTTGCATCTTAGTGCTAGCGACTGGCGGCAACAACAACTTACTCCTTTATGCGATGGATTCTTTCCTTAGCCATGGATGTGACTGCTACATAAATCGCAATAACCCCTTCAACCTTTTATATGGGAGGTCCAAACTTAAGCAGTTCATGCTAATACAATCAAATCAACCTTGAAAACAAAATCGATATATTTTACAACACATGAAACTAGTACATTTGGACAAGAACTCACAACTGAAGCCTAAAATTACTTGATATAGCTATCACAGCCGGGAAGGCAGGTAAATAATATACACAATCACATTAATCAGCCTAATACCTGCTTAGTTTTGTTGCACAGGGGAGAAACTTTGGCAACTTCAGTGGGTGATTGGCATAAGATAGTTGAATGAAAAATATATTATGAGAGCCATCCCGTTTACGGATCATCGTCATAGGGTGCATCTGGAGTTGGTGACGACGAAAGAATCAAAACAGGCCTTCCATTACATTGTATGTCGGCATGCATAGAAGCATAACCTGGTTGATAATCCCAAATATTTCCCCTCAAGTCCAGACGCTCAATATTTCCTAATCAATAAAGTTAGTTAAACTCGGTTTTATATTCAGACAAAGCAGCAGAACACAGACATATAAAATAATTTCAATTCCTACCCATTAACATCTCCCATGAATACTCTAATTGATTTATCCAATATCAGCCATTGAACCAAAAAATGGAAAGAGGGAGGGGGTTAAAGATCAAAGATTCAACTGAGATTTAACACGCAGTTAATCCGCGATAACCTAATATTTGGTAGTCCAAATTATTTACCAGCGACAAGGCAACTCGTGGCAGCACAAAAGTTAATGGACCAGATGCCATTAGCTACTTAGAAAAAATCGATACAGTTAATAAATACCTTTAGCAGCTTTAAGGGCCGAGCATATGGTGGTCAAGGATTTTAAAGGCATAAGATTATATGCAGCATCGACTGTAACGAGTTCTGGAGCCATTGATATGAGCTTTGACAAAAAGTTTGCAGTTTCAATTCCTCCACGATTTTTGCTACACATAATTTATTAATACGATAAATTTCCTGGCCATCAGCTATAAGCGTATATAAATAGATAATAAAAAAAGTAGAAGAAAAATATAAAGTTATTCTTTCACACCTTATGTTGACCTTGACTAGCTTCAACTCCTTAGTTATGCCATCTTGTAGTTCCTGAAAACCAGATGAACCCAATCCAATACCTTCAACATTGAGTATTTGAATTGATGTGGACAAAAGTTTTCCCAAAGCTGCTGCCACTTGGCTACACAATAGTGAACTATCAACCCAGTAAATATTGAGAAAAAACATAAATAAAGAAGTAAAACGTCTAAGCCAGTGCCATCCAGACAAACCTGCCAAGGTCATTATCAGCAACAGATAGAGACTTCAATGGTCTCTGTAGGGTTGAGAGGGTGTCTATGAGGTAAGTCACTCCATGACAGGAAAGCTCACAGTTCTCCAACATTAAATCAGCAAAGGGAAAGCATTTTTCGGAAGCTTCGACAAAATATGGAATTAAACTCCTGAGACATTTATGATATAGAATATTAGACTTTGGGCCTAAAATGCTCAATGCATATGTGGAGATTGAAAACACAACCAACCTGATTCCAGCATCCTCAATAGGATTATCACTCATATCTAGGACCTCCAAATTAGGTATATGAACGAGAGCGTATCTAAGACCATCTGCATCATCTTTGTTTAGATTATTTCCCCTATAAACAGAGAAGTAAAATTAAACCCCTCATATTTGTTTTCTTTTCAACATAGGATCTGTGTAGCAGCACGGAATACAACTTATACAACCACTGACATCAGGCTCATGAACGGGGTAATTGATGAAAAGTACCTTGCGGAGTTCACTAATCTATTTTACAACTGCCATTTTTCTTGTTGAGGAATAGAAAATTGCACAGAAGGCCAAAGTAACTATGAAATCATACCTTAAATTGAGCACTCGTAATGATTGGAAGGACTTTCCAATTCCCAAAGGTGTTGGGGGACCACTTGGTGATCTCCAATAGAGTTCAGAAAGCCAGCCTGATATCTAAAAGATTTTGTATAAAGTTTCATGTTAGTCGTACAGGATAATTTTAAAAAAAGTAAAAACTAATTTTGTTAAAGGAATTGCGTCACTCACATTGTTATCTGAAAGGTCAAGGATGGATAGACTAGACGAAGCATTGAGAAGAGTACCAAAAACCAATTTTGCAAAATTGCGGCCAAGGTGGTTGTCAGAGAGTTTTAAAGAATACAAGGACCTGAGAGCAAAATAAGACAGATTTCGGAAGCACAAAAATGCCATTGGAATAATTATTTTTTAATAAAGATGCAATGGGTCGTGTTCGGGTGAACCATATATATTAGTGTCAACCCACGGGTTGGTCAACACGCAAAGTGATACAAAAAATAATAAAATAATAAAACAATAACTCATACTATTCATCACAAAAATGAGAAAGTTAACATTTCACTAATATAATATTAGTTGAACAGTGCTAATCGTGTTCGGGTTGTGTCATGGTGTTGTGTCACATATTGCCACCCGTAGATGCAAGGAATGGCCACAGATATACAATTGAAAAAAGACGAAAAAAATATACATTATAGTAATACACATACAAAAAGAATTCTATCTTCTTGTGGTTGTAAATGGCTAAGAGTCTATTGTAGAAGTAATTAACCTAGTTTTGTCTGTTCCTCTGTCAATGCTTTGGTTCAACAAGCTTTTAAGTGCTACTAGAAACTTATGCGAAGTGCACTAAATAAAAGTTCGAAACCAAGCATTAAAAGGGCCTCAGTCAACAAAATTGAATTCTCCAGAGCAAAAATCCTGAAAGGAACATAATAAAGTGAAGATATATTAAAACAAACAAGCCTCCAAAGACCAGCTATGCAACTTGATATTTACATATCAAGCATGCAACATGATATTTACTTTCAACGTTTGTGAGCTTTTGTGCAGACAGTTCAGCCAATCAACAATTGGATGGATTTGAATGATGCCTGAGATTGGAAAAGCAAACATACCTTCCTGATGACAAAAATGACACAAGTCCGAGGGGTAAGGAAACAGGGTTTGTTTCAAGAAAGTTTGATGTGTTGATTGAGAAGTTTTTTATCCCATGTGTTTGCACATTCTTTGTGGGTAGGGAACTACAAATTGCATTGATAGAATCTGAAGAAAGCTTGCAGTGAATGAACTCAAGTGATGTTAAACTTTCACTGTTCTGGTTCAGAAGTTTGCATAGTCCATCAATCTGTAGAAATGCATATAGGATCAGGCATTTGATTAAATCATAACTCAGGCAGTTGAAAGGAAGCATTTAACGTACACATCAATCTCTGATCTCTACATAATTTCTATAGTATGAGAGGTGACTACTAGCTACAAAATATAATGTGGAGGAGGTACACAAGGACCACATGAAAATGAAGATTTCTGTTTTACTTTGTAATTTGGTATAGCATGTACAGCATGAGGCTATGCATTTAACAGATGGCTATTTTTAAACTATGAGTGGCTGCCCACTAAACCATCATCCCACCCACTCACAGAAAATTTGAGACGAGAAAAAGGCACTTAAAAGAAACAGCTTAGGCTGCCCACATAATTTTCAGAGTGGTCTCTATTTTTATTGGGGAGTAGTCAGTTCTTGAGAAAGATATTTATTCCATCTTAGCAACATTCAAAGAAAAATGAACTGAGCTTACATGCTCCTTGGATCTGATCCACCTTAGTTCCAAGCTCTGCAATAGGCTGTTCCTCAATAAATGCTGCAACAGATTAGTATTACACTAATGCAAAGTGACTTGCACGTAAAGCACTTGAGGCCATTAAGTTACAAGCATGCACATAGAACAGGTATATTGTTCAACTCAACAAATCTTCCTTTCCAACTAAGTGTGATCAACTACATGGTTGAGCAAGTTATTCCTCACAACTTCATTGATGTCTTTTTATTGTGTGTCTTTGTTGGGGGAGGGGGTGCTCCATTTTGAGACAAACACACACAAATTATGCACAAACATTCTGATCCTCTAGCAACCATCTAATCAGTAAAGCATGAAAAACATGACATTGACCACAGAGATGGGTTTGACCAGATAGATTATGCATAGAATGCCTCATAAAACTTTCACAACAGACTCACAGCACCTATAAAGATGATTAAGACTTTTATATTTAGGAGAATTAGTTGAACCCGTTCTTTCTCAGATGTTAATACTTAATATACAAAGTGTTTTCCACATGTCAATGGCATCTCAACATGAGCAGAATAACTTACAGAAATTTCTGCACTACAAAGAACATTTTGAAGTCTCAGGCATCTGCATAGACATAAGAACACAATGTGATAAGATAATTTTGCATACAGGAAAAAAGAAAGAAAGAAGTGTACATAGGCAAAGGGACAAGCAATTAAAATTTGACTGTGCAACCAGCCCTCCAGTCTCAGAAGGACATAGGACCATGCTCTCATAACATACTTTCTTACCTGGCATAATAACCAAATTGTTGGCAATGGTGATATAGTTTGGAATAATCACAAGTTGAAGTATCCATGCAACCCTCAAAGCCTATCAATTTCAATATAGAGTCTGCACAAAATAAAATAAAAATATGATAAGATAGACCACTTACGGGATTAGCAAGACCATCAGTGAATGCAAAAGGACACCCTTTCTATAAATCAAATGGAAACTAACAAACTTGCTAAATTCAATTTAAAATTAGAAAGTTTCTAATGCAACGTAGCAAAACGAAAATTTTCTATTGGTAATTGACAAAGCACATATATACAAATGTACTTCACCCCAGATAAACAGGAATTTAATAAAAATCAAGCAACCTAGTAGCAAGTACCTGAAATCCCGATTTCACCAAGGCGCCCATCAAATGAGGGAAGCGAAGCTATCTCTGCCACTTCATCTAAGCAACTGTTGTTTGTTTGTGGTATCATACAAGAAAAACGGCAAATCATTCATGAACAGAAAATCGAATCTCTATTCTTTCATTGAGAAGCAAAGAAAAAGGCATACTTTTGAAGATGCGTTTCCCAATACATCTGTTGCCAGTCAATTGGTTCAATCTGATTGCCAAGATTAGGCCACCGCGACTTAACTAAATTTTTCCATGCCGTACTGAAATTCCAACTCCTGCAACAAAATGTAAGCATTTGCAGGTTAAATTCCTTTCTACAGTCAACCAAACAAAAACAATATAACAATACCCACACAAAAAACTCAATTCTTCCAGACCTTCCACGCTTTCTACCATTTCTAAGGCCTTCATCGGCGAAATCATGGTCATCTCGATCGTCAAAAGGCCTGCTTGACGAAGAAACCGGATGATAATCCAAAAAAAGTTAGAAATTTTGAGAATTAGAATTGTTGTAAGCTTTTGATTAGGTTCCGACGTACACTGCGGTCTGCAACTTTTCTAAAGCCAATGGAGGCAGTCTCGAAGCTAGAATATCAACCAAGTTCCCTGGAAGCTCCTTGATAATCGGTAAAAGATCATCGCCTGCAAACCAGCTCGAAATTAACCATTTTTTTTTTCTGAAGTAAATGCAGGTTTTGTATAAATCATGGAAGCGTGAGCTTCAGAAAATTACCGCGAACCAGCTCGTTTTTTACTGCCTCTATGCACAAGGAAACCAGAGATGGAATTTCACTTTCGCCCATGCTTCAGAAAAAACAATCCGAATCTGCACTTTTGTTCAAAAAATCCAATAATTTTCTGAGAGGATCAAACTTATTGTCGTTATGAATTAAGTGGAATCGCAGATTATAGGACTCGCCGGGAAGCTTTCAAAAGATAAGCACGGTAAGTAGAAGAAGAAGAAGCTCTGGATTGCGTCGGGTCGGGTCGGGTCGGAGATAGAGAAATGAGTCAAGCAAGAGCTGCAAGACGAAGGGATAGGACGACGACGTAGCTTCAGCAGAGTGAAGAAGAGACGATGTAAACGACAAGTCGTCTCCAATTGCGAAGCGGCGCGCAATAGTCTTCATATAATCTCAGCAAAAGATTATGACCCTAAATTTAGTTATATATATTTTTCTCACAAATTTATGACTTGATATACAATATGCAAGCATAATTAAAATATATTTGAATATTTTACAAGTACGGCCGCTCGGCTATACTTTTGAACAATATTATAATATTTAAAGAGAATAGCCGAGCGGCCGTATTCTTTTAATATTAATATTTTTTAAATGTATAGCCGGGAGGCTATACTTTTGAACAATATTATAATATTTAAAGGTATAGCCGCGCGGCTATACTCTTTAAATATACTGCACAAAATGGTTTTCTTTTTTGTAATTAAATAATATCTTATCCTTTTTTAATTACTTTAATTAGTAAACTATTTTTTAATTATTATTATTTCAGTGAATAATTAGTATTTAAATATTTTACTAATTTCATAAATTACTTAATAAATAGTAATAATTATTTTAAATTATTTTGTGTATTTTGTTTTTTATTTTTTATACAAAATTATTTGTTTGGTTTAATATTTGCAATTAAGTAATATCTTAACCCTTATTTAATTATATTATTTATTATTTATGTTTTAATTATTCTTTATTTAATGAATTATTATTTTCTCCAAAAAAATTTTGAATAATTATTTATTTTAATTAATTTCATAAATTACTTAATAAATACTAATTAATTATATTTACTTATCTTAAATAATTTTGTGGACTTCAAAATTATTCTGTGATAACCAAGCTACTATGCATATTGCCTCTAATGTCTAATCCCATGTTCCATTAAAGGACCAAGCATATTGAAGTTGACTGTCACTTTGTTCGTGAAAAGGTTCAATCATATGTCATTCAAACGGTGTTTGTTAGAAGTAATGAGCAGTTGGCAGACATTTTTAACAAAGGCTTATCCTCATCTCAGTTTCAAGAGTTTCTCTCCAAGCTTGGCTCCATTAACATTTTCACATCAGCTTGAGAGGGAGTATTAGAATATGTACAGAGTTAGAGCATCTCCAGCTGCATCGCTACTCCCTTATCTCTAGCCATTTTAGCAAAAAAGAAGGAAAAACTGCCCTCCAGCAGCCTCGCTACCTCTCTCGCTATTTTAGCTTTCGTTATTTTGGATCGCTACATGTAGCAATGGGGAGAGAGAAATTCAGGCTGACCAACTGAAGCTGTGCAAGCGAGAGAGAGAGAGAGAGAGAGAGAGAGAGAAGAAAAGGCTGGAAGAGAGAGAGGGAAAGAAAAAGGTTCGGTGGGGTTGAGACAATGACTTTTGGGTTCTTTTTTTTTATTTTTTTAATGAATTTAAAATAATAAAATATTTGAGGTTAGCTAGAATAGAGAGACTGCTGGAGGAACCACCTTTTAAGTGGTTAGCTATTTTAGCTTTCTAGCTACTTTAGCCAGAATTTGGATAAAATTTAGGGAGTCTCCTGGAGATGCTCTTATTCCCTTCATTTATTGTTATGTTGGTTGAGTAGAGTTAGTTGTCTTGGGCTCTTCTTCATGAGTGTAGCTTGGTACCTGATGTGTGACAGTTAGCTGTTGTATGAGTGCTTTTTATGTACCTGAGAAGCTAATTCCCTGTTTATGATGAATAGGAGTTCCTTCCTTCTTGTATCGTGGATGTAGGCAAACTAAGCTGAACCACGCTAATCACTGTGTTTCTTTTTACTTCTTTCCTTTAATTTCTACACAAATCTTTCTCAAGCCTCAAATCCTAACCACAAGACTATTATAGGGCACTTATTGACAGGACCCGATCCAAATTCCGCTTTGGAATTCGAACCAGACCCTGTGCGTGTCCGACACCTGGCGAATGTCGGGCACAAATGACCTATTTGCCCCTCAACACAAAACATGATAAAATAATAAGGTTAACGTCTACCGAAAAATCGGCAGAGTTTCCCTTATAACAAGCTCAATACAAAAACATTTTCACCTGCCAAACAAGTATACATATATACAACCAACTGCCATCATATGTATATATACATTCCAACAGTTCAAAACTCAGTCTATGGCAAAACATCAGAGCGTCTACTAAGAATTTACAAAGGAGTGAATCCGTTTACAAAACAAAATCCTACACCAAAGAAAGGCGCGGAAGATGGGAAGTGGCCCGGTGGTGGATTCCTGTGCACGTCTACTGCCTGGGGGCGCAAAACAACAATAAGAGTGAGTGGACCCAAAAACAAAGTTTAGAAAATAGTATATGAACATACTAACCCACTGTAAAAAAAAACAGTTATACAAACTAACTTATTTTCTTTATTTATGAAATCAATGCATGTATATAATTATATACATTTGAAAACAGTTGAAAACTATCACCTAGGTGTACCCTTATTTCCGTCAAATCCTTATATCCGTCAATTCCTGGCATCACCATGGGTGACACATACTCGCAGGTCTCAGTGACACGAAGTCAGTCCGAGCCGCAACTCTCAGAATTCAGGGGACCGTGGTCCACCTGATCCGCATTACTCGCTCCACACGAGTTCGAGTACCAAGGAACTCGTGGGGCAACTGTCAAGCATGCTGACTAAACCAAAGGCAACAAATATAATCCGAATGCAACATTTAATAACTTGGTACAAGGTGATTGAAGAAAATATAGAGTTTCTGAAGCAAAACTGTTAAATCATTAACTTTCTGTAACCTTTAAAATTCTGCTGCCATTTATCTGATAATTAACGAGAATATCTTTTCCTATATTCTTTAAAGGAAATTTCACTCGGCAGCACGCAACATAAAATATTTTACAGAATAAAACAGCTGATAACTGAAACTGAACTGCTTAAATTCATTTATTAAAACAAAGAGTCCACTCACTGATAGTTTGAGCTCGCTGGACCTGTTGAAGGTCCCTTCTGCGGGTCAACTGGTGCCGGGGTGCCTGATTCAATGACCATAATATTCTATTAATACAATATAGTATTAAATTAAAAACCCTACCCCGGCTCCTAAAAGTACGTGCATCATTTTAAAGTGATCCCTATGCCCATAATAGCTTTCCTTCCACGTGGGGTAGTTTAGCGGTATCTTGGGACTCAAAAAGCGCTAAGGTCCAAAAAGTCAATCTCGAACCCCACGGGTCCATGACCTCACAATATGATCTGGAAGCCGCTAGAAGGTCCAATATAGTTAGGACACATGTCCCGAGGGTATTGGTGTCAATCGGACGGTCGAATCGATCAAAATCCTGTAATCGCATAATTGCTAAACCCTAGCCCTAGGGTTCGCGATTTCGGAGTATCCGGGACTCCGATTCATAATCTGTCAAATCCTACACGTTTCTAAAATTATCTCGAATAACATATCTAAAATTGATTACGATCCAATGGTTCAACAGTATTGAACCCGATAATCGCACAATATGGAAAATCCGTTCGAGGCTCAAACGGTATCCAAATTGAGATCCGCGAATTCCTATGCGCTTGTGACGACCTAAGGATCGTATCAGGACAAAGTGTCACTGCACTACACTCGCCCACGCGCCGGCAGTGATGGGTGTCCAAAGCGATAACGCATTGCCGGAAAATCTCAAAATCACGGCTCCAAACTCCTACCCTAGGTATAACACCATATTTGGAACCACTTTTGTTCTTGGACCAACTCAAAAACTGACCAGAAGTGGCCAAACACGGAGGCCGTAAACCGACCGAATTTCCAAATCAAAAATTCATTATCTACACTGAGAACCGATTAATTCCTACCCAACAGGCAGCTAGAACAGCTCGAGAGGGTCAAAATCCATACATGGCTCGTCCGATTTGGTTGAGAAACGAGGGAGAACGACGGCCGTGAAATTCCGGTCACAACTGTTCGATTTTCGGCAGTTTCTGGCAGCTAGAGTGGTTGACGGCGATGGAAACGTGGTGGGTCGAGAAGAGGAGGCGATGGAAACGTGGTGGGTCGAGAAGAGGAGGCGATGACGGTTCGAACAAGATCGGTCTCGTGGCCGGTGGTGGTCTGTGGCGGCGACGGCAATCGAAGAAAAAACTGTCGGGGAGGGGGAGTTCGCGACGGAGGGAGAGAGAGAGAGAGAGAGAGAGAGAGAGAGAGATGAGGTTTATAATTTCTTAATTACCGTTTTGCCCTTCGTGATATTTTTAATCGTATTTTCTTTGTTTAAACTCCGATTTGAGCTCACTTCGTGTCTATGAACTCGTTTCGTCGTGCTCTACGCAACAGTGCATGTGGAATTGTCAAATTCCTTTTCAGTCAAAAAGTCAACTTTTCGTTCATAATTTATTCCAAGGGCAAAATGGTCTTTCCGCATAATAAATTACTAATTAAATATGAATTTTAGGTTTGGGTCATTACACTTATGACTCGATTAGACTTGGATACTCACGTAACTCGACCTAGGATTTTACGATTAGAGTCTCGTTGCTTCATTTTCTTAAAATGTTTTTACTCCCATTTCTTCTTTATATGTCAAGAGCACAAAAATGAATATACAAAAACTCCATTAGAGACCAATCATTTTAGCAAAAAAATATATGCACTCATTGTCGATGTCACTATCAGTGAATGACATGGTCATAATAACTGGACCGGTTTGTTCTTATTTGGAGCCTCTGAACTATTTTATCTTTATGCCATCCTATTTGTCCTTATATTATAAAACCCAATTCTTAAATGGGGTAGAATAATTTTCACTAAATAGAGCGTACTGCTTAAAAATAAAACAATTTTTTTTAATTTTATATTTTATATATAAGTATTTAGACTGAGACGGAATCATCCTAGTCTAAGAGCATCTCCACCCATAAGGGCTAAGGCAAGGGCAAGGGCAAGCAAGGGCTGCCACTATTCACATGAATAGTGACAGCCTTGCTTTTTTTGGTTCCATCCCAAAAGGCTAGGGCAAGGGCAAGAAAAAAAAAAGAATATGCAACAAAATATAAACTTGTTATGTATTTATAGGGAAAGTGAATAAAATTGTTATGTATTTATAGGGAAAACATCTATAATTTTTTAGTATTTTTTTATATAAAAAATTGAATTTTTTTGAATTTATTTTTGCTCGCTGACGTCAGCGTGACATCACCGCTGACATCAGCACTTTCAGGCTGAAGCCCAGGCAAGATCTGCCCTTGGGCTTGCCCAGGCTGGTGGGACCCAGGCCTTGCCTGGGCTGTTGGTTGCACGCTGGAGGTCATTTGGGCTCACAAAGGCAGCCTTTTGCCTGATTTTGTATGTGCGCTGGACTTGCTCTAAGGATGGCTCCACCCTTGGTTCATATAAACTTGAATTGTTTGCCAAGCTCCAAAATAATGCATAAAACTTTGTGCAATTGATTAAGCTCTTACATATTAAGTCTCATGTCAATTAATTTGACAGAGCCAAAACGAGCTATTGCATAATCAACGGCAGATAACTATAGAAGATAGAAAGCTTAATTAAATACCAAGCACGTAATTAACAGCCTAATTGGAATTAATTAGGTCCTGGAGTCCAAGGCCATTATGGTGCTTAGGTTCATTGGGTTCATGTACTTGGTAGACCCAGTCATAATTTGCTTCACAATTAGCCTGGTTGCTTTCTCAGTTGGATGAAAAGCATCCCAGAAGGCATACAGATTCCGATCTGGGCACAAGTTTGACGTCGGATTGCACTGTCCCATCCCATTGTAGGGTCCTTGGCCACAACATGCCACCTTTGCTGTCACAAAACCTGCATGAAAAATGGATATGTGGGTTAGGTCGGTCGATGAGTTCGTCTCATTACACTCAAGTTTAGATTTACCTTTCGATACATTAGTTTAATTGATTATTCGATTAATAAAACAAATTAAATTAATTTCAAAGGCTAATGATTAATTAATTAGAAGATTAGTTTTAAGGGCTTTGAGGACAAACCAAATTTCTGGGGGTCGGAGATGAAGTCCTCTTTCATGTCGAAGGCATTAGCAGTGACAAAAACATCTGAACCAAGTTGGGTGTTGAGTTCTTGAAGCATCTGGACCAGCTGTGGGTTGAAGATCGCTGCTGCCCCTTGTAATTCTGGATCGCACTCATCGTTTCCGCTTCTGGCCAGCTCAGATGGAACACAACCCAATGGGCCTGTACCGGTCACCAACACTCTTCGGGCTCCTAATTCAAATAGCCTCTGCAAACAATTAGATTCCAAGATATGCGATGGTCATTCACGCAAACTGTTGATGTACATTGAGCCCACAATGAGTCAACATATAGATTTTGCCATATGGCACATAGAGGGATGGTATAACACTGACTCATGTACGAATTGGCGATTCTTGACCATTGACGTATACATGTCACAATGTATCAACGGTCAAATTTCGCTTGTACGTGTGAGGGCTAATACTAATAAAATTCATAAATTTTATTTTTTTTACCAGGAGAATTTTGCGGAACTCAGTG
This sequence comes from Prunus persica, assembly GCF_000346465.2. Lineage (NCBI taxonomy): Eukaryota > Viridiplantae > Streptophyta > Magnoliopsida > Rosales > Rosaceae > Prunus > Prunus persica. The sequence continues at coordinate 19,466,983 of NC_034016.1, forward strand.
ATAAGGTAACGAGAGAATTCGGGGACGGAATATTGGCTAGACCTTTGGGAGATGGGTGCCAAGAAATAGTTGTTAACAAAGTCATTGCCACCAAGCGTCATGAGGTAAAGTGCGCCGTTCACTAGCTTTGTTGCCTGTGGTGCTCCGACAAGCGCCGTGAGCCGTTGTTGGTATTGTTGGAAAAGTTGAAACTGCCTAAAGATCCTTATTACGGTAATCTGCGGGATTAAATCAACTAATTATTCAATTAGGTTTTTCATTTAAGGGTTAATTAGGGTTTTTAATAAAATTTATGGTACCAGAAAGTACTAATTAGGCAACGTGGCGTGATAATGTTCATGTGTTAAAAAGTATAATTTGGACTTACAAATTGAATCCCAGTATCATTGAGAATTCCGATTCCTGCAGAAGCAAAATTTGCTCCAATAAGCAGCTTTTGTCCTGTGAGCTCAGGGCTCAAATATGGGAGCACGCGTTCAGATCCTATTTCCTCACCTATGTATACATACATTCATACATGTCACATAATTATGAGGGATATTATATAGTAATAAAATTAAACTAGTTAGCTAGCTAATTAAGATGGTGATAGTACTGATAATGTCAGGGAGGTTTAAGCCGTTGGAGAAGCGGCCGGTGGGGCGGTGGGTAGGGAAATCGATGCCATAGGGAGGAGAGTCAGCACGGGCGGTGGTTACTAGGTAGTTGTTGTTGCCACTGTCGACCAGTGAGTCCCCAAAGACAAAGAAAGCACGAGCTGCCTCGGCTTGAGGTGCAAGCTCTAAAACTGCTCCCATTGCCACAATGAGAATTAAGACCCTCATCGTGCTGCTAGAAGTTGACATGAAAACTAATGCAGGCATTTGCTCTCTTTAGCTTTACTTATCTTTCTTCAGTTAAGAGTTGTAGTTTTATAGAGCTCCAGTTGTGACTTGGGAGAGCTTTTTAGGTCGGTAGCACAATGAGAAAAGGCAAAAGTTGAAGAGAAAACAAGTCAAATCATATGATAAATATGAAAGAGATCGATCGAGCTTTGAGCTGCATTATGCATGAAATCATGAAAATAAAAACAGAAAATTGTGTTCTTTTGTGAGGGGAAAAGCAGTAATTAACATGAATTTTAAAGCAAAATAAGGTATAATTAGAGGCTGAGAAAGGTGGGAATAAGTCGTTTTCATTAATTTTAATATGACAACGTAATTGTCACACTTGTTCTTTTGTTGGTTTGCAATTGTAGATCACTCACTTAGCTTAGACTGCTAGCTAGCCACCCAGCTTGGTCAATAATTAATTAAATATCCATGCAGCTGGGCGCCATGTGAAAAACATAAATGGGCTGGCTTGGAGTAGCTGAAATCTGTCCATCTCTCTCTCTCTCTCTCCCTCCCTCCCTGTGCAGAGAGTTGGGGAGCTAGGGTTCTGTTTATTTGCAAGAACAAGTCAATAAAGCAAGCAATATATATCTATGGAGTCAAAGCACTCCAACTGCATTTCAACGTACACATATGATGAAACATTCTATACTAATTTTTCGTTAATTCATCAGTGATTGTCAGATAATCATTAATTAATGTGAAGTACGTTTATAATAACAGCGTGATTGCGGATTCACATTTCGCCATAATATCGTAGTTATCTAGTAATTGATGTTATTAATGCAAAGGTATACAACATTATGTGTATATATTAACATGGAGTGATGAGTTATTGGAGAACCAAACAAACCGGCTATTAATAACATAAAACCATGTTTTCTTTTCTTATCGACTGTCAAAAGGTACACTGAAACAAACTATTACAAGAACATTCATGCTCAGCCTCATATTATAAGTACCTTTATTCATATTTATGTTGTTCTTGTTTTTTTTTTTTTTTTGGGTCACTTCAAAAAAAAACATTTCTTGATTTTTTATAGTCAAAGAAGGCCACTGGTTAAGTGTTCGGCCACATTAATCCCAACTTATTTTCAGGCCATTAAATTCCTCCGTCGACATATTCTTCATTGCCACCGGAAAGAAGATCTGATTAAACCAAATCTGATCCAAAGTGATTTGACAAGATGTTTTTCAATTGAGGAAAATTTATTTTGAAAAAAAGCCACCCCCAACAAAGTTTAATGGGCCCAATTCTAAAGAAACCAAACCAATGACTTCTATTATTTCTTGTTCACACTTGTCTAATTTAATATTTTCTCGCATGATGTTTATACTAATTCGCTCTGATAACATGAATAAAGTTGAGGTTCCACTTTAAAATTAATTGGCAATGGGAGGAGTAGTTCAACTCCTTATCAGTTCTTGCTAGGTTTCTCAACTTTCCAATGTGAAACTTTTTACCTTTACATTCTCATAGTTTATTGTACAAAAAGTTGCTTTTGATGTATGAAATGTATTTATAAGGTTAGGTGTAGGGGTGGGCGCGGTCCGGTTCGGTCCGGTTCTCACCTCAAACCGGAACCGAAACCAGTATTATTTAACCGGTCCGGTTTAGGCAAAAAAAATTTTGAAAACCGGCCGGTTCGGTTCTAACCGGTTCCGGTTTTGAACCGGATTATTAATTTATTATTTTTTTAAATTTTTTTAATAAAAAAATTATAATAAATAACTTATTTTTTTAGCTTAAAAATGAACAAATAATCCAATTCATACATTTAGAAATTTTTTGAAGTTGAACTTGGAAAATTAGTGATTATAAAAGTTAAAAAATGGCATTAGATTTTAAAATTTTGTAAAAATATAAATATAAAATATATGACCGGTCCGGTGCAGAGAGATGTAAAACCAGAACCGGAACCGGTTGGAACCGGTTTGGTCCGGTTCCGGTCCGGTTTGTTGACTTTTTTGGTCAACCGGTTTTTTTTCCGGTTTTTTTTCACCGGTTCGGTTCGGTGTTCCGGTTTTCCGGTCCCGATGCCCACCCCTAGTTAGGTGGATGTTACTTCCCATGTTCAAAAATTAAATTCAAATTCGTACTCAAACTCCATTTAAATTTTTACTCGAAGAAGATTCGTATTTGTAATATTAACCTCTCTTTTTTAATTAAAAAATGGTCAAGTTTTATTTATTTTTACTAAATATATCTTGTAAAATAAGTAATATACATGAATGATTGTCAACCGTGATTGTTCCGGGAAGCGAAGACACAAACACATTCTGGCGGCTGGTGAATTTCAGAAGCACATTACGGTTGGTACATTTCTACAACACATTTTGAAAGTCGGTGACTTTTTTTAGGTTTAGGGCCTTTTTGAAGGCCCTGAACTCAAAATCCCTTGTCAAAAATCAGTTACTGCACGGGAAAGAAAAAACAGAAAACAGAGACAAAAAATCAAAACCACAAAGCAAATACGCGAAGGAAAGCACCCAATTTGCCACAATCTCCACCTCCCACTGAGCGCGCCCCATAGCTGATTAGGGTTAGGGTTTTCAGCTCTAAATTCATCTCCTCCAGAGAACCAAGAATGCGTCGTCCCACGTGTTGCCACATATCCCTAGCTTTCGTGCTCAAATTCCTCAACTTTCTTCAAGCTTTCATCGGAGTTTCAATCTTAGTCTACTCGGCATGGATGCTCAACCAGTGGAACAATCACATTCCTATAGTCCCACAACCTTCAGCTCCTTCGCCAGACTCTTCGTCTTTCTCCTCCCTCTTGTTGAGCTCCGAAACGGCCAAGACTTCTGATCAGATCACCCCTTTGAATTTTGCTGTCCATTTGGTCTCTGGGTTCGATGAGGGATTGGGATTGAATTCATTTAAGCTTCCCGCGCCTTGGTAATTTCAAATTTCCTAATTTTATTTATATACATACAACTCTGTGTCATGTTTGATTTTGGATCAAGTTTGGTTTTTTTTATTTTTTATTCTTTGAGCTGGGTACCTTAAGGAAGTTGCTTTCAGGGTTTTGATTTTGATTCAGTAATTATGAATTTGGGGATTCTTTTGGGCTGTGGGCAATTGGGGTCTTGAATTTTCGTTGATTAGATAACATTAAATGCTCATGTATCACGTTTGGTTGAAGACAAGTTTCTAGAGGGACTCCTCAGATTGTTATTCATTTGATGCTTTTCTTGATGGCAGGTTTATCTACTCTTTTATGGGATTGGGCGTTTTGATCTGTTGCATTACTTTCATAGGTTGTATTGCAGCGGAATCAATTAATGGCTGCTGCCTGTGTTTTGTATCCTTAGCCTATACATTTTGCACTATTTTTTAGCCGAGAAACTATTCTGCTTTCTTTGCTATAACTTTTAAAGTCTTTAATTAATCTTTCTAGACCCTTGAAATGACAAGTTCATAATTTGTGAATGCTCAGTTTGGTTGCTTATTAGAAGTATTAAGCTAACAAAAGTAAGAAACTAGAGTAATAGTGTTCATTTTACAAGTCCCCTGAAAACAAAAGGCTTCAGCTTAACTTTGTCATTCCCCCCATTTTCTTTGGTTGGAAAATTTTGTATCTTAGAAACTAGATGACTAGTTTCCACTGCGTATACTGGGGTCCAGACAAAGTAGTGGGGGATTTGAATATACTTCATAATAAGAAGCTTTACCACAAGCACTAAACTAAATGGTTTTGAGGCATTGAACTTGATGTAAAGTTTCACAACAATTTTTTATATGCTGTGCAAGTTGAGTTTAATGAACGTGATTTTCAATCCACAGTTTCTGCATTACATTCTGTGCCCTATCTTTTTCTTAACTGTTCAAACATTTCAGTACACAATACTTATAACAGTACTCGCTCTACTAGAAGCAGCTTTGGTGGCATTCATTGCAATTGATCATCGTTGGGAAAAGGTGCTTTTCTATAAAAAAAAATAAACTCAGTTATATGTGTGCGTGGGATTTCATCCTTCGGTTTAGCCAATCAAAGTAATATGTTTCTTCATACCTCTACAGGATCTTCCATTTGACCCAACTGGTGAACTTGACAGTCTTCGATCTTTCGTCCAAGATAATATTGACATCTGTAAGTGGGCTGGGCTCGCTGTCATCGTATTACAGGTATCCTGTAGCCCATTATAGTGATAACGTTTATTGTTCTCTTTATAATTGCATAGGATTAAGATCAATTTCCCTCTTCCATTTACATAATATCTTCAAAATTTGGACCTTTAGATGAAAGCACATTGAATGGCCTAAGACTGATTACCTTCGGTGACAGCTTTTCAACAGTTTCTCAAAAATATTCTCCCATATGTCATATGTCATAGCTTACAAATTGTGTCTAATTGACTTGAACCAATTACATAACTCCTAATTGTATGTGATTTAGAGATGCTTTAGAGTTATGTTTCATCAGTGAAGATGACTATTGCGAATAACTTTTTCCGGTGCAGATGTCCAATTTTTGCTTTCCAGGATCTGTTTAATTTTGTTTTTTGTTCGAAAAGGACGGACTGCATTTAGCATTTCTATTGATGTTTATGGAATCTGGTGATTGTGTTCTTATACTCATCTTTCTTGAAACATCAGGCTTTATCTCTACTACTAGCACTGGTTCTGCGAGGCATGGTTTCTACTCACAAAGCTGACTATGACGTTGAAGATGATTATGATTTTAGGGGTAGAACTAGGGAGCCATTGTTAAATAACCAGTTAAGCCAAGCGTCTGGATCAACCAAGGGTGATGGGAGAGGGACTCATTCTGACATTTGGAGCTCACGGATAAGAGATAAGGTATTTTGTTTGAAGATTGCCATAATCTACAAAGTTTATACTTTGATACCAATTTGTCAGTATTCAATCTTGATTTTCATATCTTGTCAATATGAATATCGTTTTCTTCCCTAATCACAGCGTTCTTGTACTTTGTGCAGTATGGGTTGAACGCTGTGAATCAGAACGCATCAGCAAGTACGAAATCCAAGCAGTGAAGTTAGTTGAAGGTTTTCCATCTCACAGATCAGGAAAATCGATTGGCAACTGCCTCTAATTTCCATTGATACTAAAATGTATATCAATTTTCCTTTGCTTCAATCCTTTTCTCTTCTCTTTTCTAAATGTTGTGTTGGAGACAAAGTTGGGGTGTATGTATGTATATAACTCTTCAAAAGTGTGGTTGCTTGTTGCCAGCTTTTGCCTTGTATCAACTGAGCATGTTTCTGGTAAGATGCTAATGTTATTAATTGTAAAAGTAAAAAGCTTGTGATTCATATACATCGTGAGTACTAAGATAAAACAAAACAAGAAAAACATGACATTCATACTATCCATGCTATTGTAGGTGATAGATTCTCTTTGTCGTCCCTTTCATTTTCATTTTTTCCCGTGAGCCTGTGGATTCGTTCACCTGTCAAGAAGTGCATGCCGATAAGATTTAGTCTTATTATTTGATTCACGAGATATCTTTTGCCTGTCCTCACTATAACTAGTACTATTACTACTACTTGTCCAGTACCAGTACCACGTGGTCACCATTCTTCTTATTTTTCTTTCCTCATTAAGAAATGCCACCAAGTTCTTTGATTCTTTGATTCTTTTTTCTTTTTTTTTTCATTATATGATTGGTTGGAATTTGAAAAGGTAACAGAGAAAAAAATCGACTTCAATGATCATGTGATTATGTGGAGGATGATTTGGTTCTTAGTTTCAAAAGAACCTGCAATTCTCTCTCTTTTCCTCTCTCATGCCAAAATCTTTGCCCCTTTCATCATGCCCTTTAGTAGGAGAAGAGCTTACATGTAACACGGAGCACTAACTCTGTGGACTGCTGCGGTTGGCCTTAGCAAACTTATTATTGCACTTTGATTTCTGACTTGTGAGGAATTTACATCATTTGTCTGCCAGCTAGAGATGTTCCTTTCTAATTTACCTATCTGATACATGACATGTTCTGTTGGTAATCATTTGTCTGGTCACAATCTGAAATGTGTATATAGAAATTTAACTATTTTCCCTTAAAGGCTCAGTTGAAATATTTTCTATGTTTAACCACCACAACATTAAATTAAACCCACAGAGAAGAAAATTTGGTTGGTCTTGAAACAAGTTCCAACCACACTAAGACAAATTTGATCACATATTATTATTTCATTATTTCATTATTTAATTTAGGAGGTTGCCAATGCTTTATTTTGAAGCATACAGAATTGCACCGACCGACAATGGGGTCAAATAAGTGGTGTATTTTACCCTTTTACCCTCATGCACGTTAACTATAAATTATAGAACCGAAAGGAGAATCTTGCCATAAAATATATAAACCATATAATATGACAACAAAATCATAGCCTTATCACCTGTTAGTCAATAGGGTGTAATTTAATAGAAAAGGGTATTGACTTGTTAATTAGAGGTCTCAAGTTTGAATCTCTAATTATCATAATTGTGTGCGTAAAAAATCTCATTTCCTTATAGTTTAGATTATCGCTTGTACTAAAAAAAAAATAATCTTACCACCTCTACACCAAAAGCTGTACGTAATTTTGAAACAACAAATTAACACAGAAGTCCTGCAATTCTTCTCAATTTGTATTTAAGTACACACTTACAAACAACGAGAGAGATTTGAACGTGCGACAAAAGTCAGCTGCCAAATAATATTGTACACTTGTATATAAACAGAGTGGTCACAAATTATGAAATAATGATTAACTGAAACATCTGTGGCATTAAACAATTAAAGGTGGGTTAGGGCCACCACCATTGTTGAAAATCAAATACACAAAATAATAGAGAGAGAGCGAGAGAGAGTTACAGTAAAATTTAAAATGGAAAATGAATCAAAAGTTCGGTCATGTCCTCACTGTCAAATCAACCACAGCCTCCTCCACGAGCTCTTCCAGCAATTTCCCTTCTATTTCCTTCCCTAAATTATCAATTTCCAATCTCATATGTTCAGACCACCCTTTCCCCACAACCTCCTTCCTCACCACCCTCTCCACCACCAGGCTGTTGCTGTCCCCCGCCTCCCCTGAAGCACACCTCACCTCACTGGCAAACCATTCCCTCACTTGGCCCCACACACGGTCTGCCAATAGGGAAGAATCACCCTCTGAAAACCTGTCGCGGGCCCCACTACATGACATGGTTCTTGTGCCGCTGTCTGACCCATAACCAGTGATGTCCACCAAGGCTGCATTAACACAATCGAATACAAGCTTCCGGCTTGATCGCCATTGCCTTCTCTTAGCCTCATGCAGAGGCTCTTTGTCATTTAGGTTGGCATACTTGTCTCTGAGAGATGGGTCCAAAGGACTTTCGAGTGAATGCCATCTAGTGAAAAACGAGTCACACTGCACCTCACCATTTAGGCCAGCTGCTGATAAAAGAGTCTGGACAATGGCATGCCAGTCTTGTTCTTCTTCCTCAGCGGAAACTGAAGGGGATTTTAATAGATATGGTGTCGCAGTCTCTGCACAAGAATCATCCCATGAGAGTGTCCGGGCAATTGATCCTATAGGTGGTGATTTGTCAATCAAGTTAGACTTGAGATGTCTTCCTGTTATTAACACACAAAAATCGTAAAATAAGACAATGATTAAGGGAATTAAAAAAAGCCATAGAAAAATACAGAGAGAGAGGGGGGAGAGATACCTAGGTGGTCTGGCTTCAAATACAAAGAGGACTCCTGAATTATATTGTCATCCTCTTCGAATGGTGGTTCTAGAACTGATATTGGACTTGGCTGATCAGGATTCTCGACAACATTTCCAGGTACCACAGGCCTAGTCACACACAACCCTGCCTGCAAAATTTGGAGAAAGAGAAAACAAATCAAATAAACCATTCATTAATGATAACTTAAATCCATGCAGTTGACAGCGTTCATGACAACAAGACACTGAATAGCTCAGGTTTTAAGAACAATGATTATTTACAATGCATGCATTTTGCTCCATATAGCAAGAACAATCGTTTTATGGTTTTTCCATATCACTCATTCCATTGTGCCAAGTATAACACATTGTTTGTTACCAAAATCACAAATATAGACATCTACATTCCAAAATTTATTGCTTAAAGGTTGCGGAAGATACAGGTCAAACAAAATACATCCTACGAAACTAAGTTTCTCTTCTGATTTTTTTTTTTTTTGTTTTTTTGTTTTTTAGGGCAAGTTAGAACTAATAAAGAGAGCAAGCATTAAAATATCAGACAAAGTAGAAAACTGAACTACCTCCGGTGGAACTGTGCCTTGTCTTTGTCCCATATTTGTTACATCTGGAGATTCTTTTCCCGAATATCCAAATAAAGCAGGAGACAAACACCCTTCAAGGCCACCATCATTAGCACACTGAGATGCATCATCACTAATTATACCAGGAGGAACCAGAGAATTTGGCGGTTCAGCAAGGGCAGATTCATTTTCATTGTTACATCGAGATATATCAGATTTCCCTTTATTTGATTTCTTATTTCTGGAGAAAAATAAACTTGAGACTTTCCCTTTAAACGATGACTTCATGCTCTTTGCCTTAGTTAGCTCTTTAGGAACATCTGTCTTGCCATCCTCGGGATCTGAAACTTGAACATTGACCCTGGCACCATATACTGTAGAAGATACAGGGACAGATTTTGACCTCAAAAGATTTCTGGGGGAATCATCCACACCTTCTTCTTTACTAGTACCATTTAAGCATGAAACTGATTCCCTTGGTTCTTGTTCCTTCTGACTGCTCTCATCCTCACATCTTGCTGGCTTCTTTATCTCTGAAAGAGCAAGCATCTCACCCAATGTACTAGAGCTCCTCCGGGCATGTCTTTGTTCCTGAGGATTCCCATTTAATGCCATCATAGCCCATCTTTCAGAAAGTCGCTTCTTCGCCTCTCTACAAACAGATGACTCTGGAGAACATGACACACGGCTGAAGGAGGATGAAGAAAAAGGGCTGCCAAACCTGTTAATGTAATCCCATGAATGCCTAGAAGATGGTGACATAACTTCCGAATCACTGAGATTTTCATTTGCATATTCATTTTCTGATTTGTTAAATGAACTCTCATCACCGGTATAACCATTGGAAAAGACGGAGGAAATCAAAGTTTCATCCCTCCGATGACCCATCAAATTATCACGCATCTTCTGTGTGATCTCCTTTGCAACTTCTCTTGATTCTCGCTCCTCATCATCTTCATGTTCCTCATAGAAGTTTTCACTGTGTAATATTGTTGGTGATGAGATAGGTGAAGAAACCACAGCCTTAACATCAGGAGTCTTCCCAGGGCTAGGCCTCAATACCACTATCCGAGTTGGTTGAACAGGATAGTCATCAACTTTCTGATCAGAAATAGGAGAGTATCCATGGTGGCTTTTGTCCCATGCAGCTGCTTGACTGACCTGAGCTGATTTCTTTGTGGGTTCATTGCTCTTGTCCCCTGATCCTGATAATTTGTCATTAGAAACCATCTTTGAAGGTCTGAGAACAGTGATCCGCTTTGTCTCGGTAGGTTGAGGAGGAATAGATTGTAATTCATTTAGATGCTGAGAAAACAAGGAATTAGGTTCTTGCAGAAACTTGAGGAACAAATCTCTATTGGAACTTAATACTTCAAGGGCATCTTGGAATTCCTTGGATTGGCGAAGCCTCTCATCCGTGGCCAAGCGTTTTGCTTCCATGAACTTCTGACGAACAAGAGCCATCTTCTTCTCGTTAACTTTTTCATTACACCTTCCCTTCTGCGGTGATTTATTTCTTCCATAATTTGCCTTCTGCGGTTGCTGCCAGACTTCATAAACATCTTTGTAATCATTCTGCTTTGAACACTGATGAAATTCACGCAGCATTCCCTTGTCCAAAAACCCATCTTGCTGCCAACATCCCAATGGCGTGCTGGAATGATTAGTACATTGTGAACAACATCTTTGTGAAGCTGAATCAGGCTGCTCTCGTGGGAGAGAATCAAGCCCCATCAACTTTGCAACCACATTGGGTGGATTCTTCTTAGACTCCACTTCTTTTGACATTTCTTGGTCTAAAAGCATCTTTATGGGTGTTCCACAAACTTTATTGTTTGATGAACTTCTTCTCAACTCAGGCACAATCTAAATACCACATACAAATGTAAACACAAATCAGGAAACTGCAGTAGACTATGATCCAATAAGAAACAAAGGACAACTTTGCATTGAAATTGTTTCTCCAGTGGGCACAAATTACATTAGTCCGAGCAAAATCCTGCAAAACTCACCAGTTTATCATCTATGTGATCTCCAAATGGAGGAGGACCCAACATTGTTGCCACATCTGATTGACTCCTTGAGAGTGAAGAGCCTACCAAAACTGATGGATCAGTACTATATTTGACACGCATGACTACCAATTGCATAAGAGAAGCAAGTTACAAAAAGATGACTAAAATTACAAAGAAATTTGAGAACAGGAATTTGACAATTGAAATTTGAAAACCTCAATCAAGCAAGCAATGCTAATTTTTTTCAAACTGTTGTCTGATGGGACATGAGAGTAACTTATTATAGTATTTCAAAATCTACTCACATAGGGCAATAGGGGGAAGAGAAGTAGTTGCAAGAATACAGTCAACATCAAGTGAAGGATTACCTTAATTTTTGAACTTGATCCACAAAGAATTAGAATATGCCACCGATTACCAATAAATAAAAGATTATATCAAAGGAAATTACCATCATGGTGGGGTTTTTCGGTGAGCAGCTTGTTTCCAGAAACCCCAGTACTTAAATCAAAGAGGTTCACCATTCTTCCCAAGCATCCTGGGAAAGGCTTGTCTGTGTTGTGAGCTTTACTGATCTGCATCCCGTTCATTTGAACCCCTGCGTGATCACATACTTCAGTAGATTAATCCCAATATGCAATCACTTTTTGTTTCATTTGTTGAAGGACTAAAGTCAAAGAATTCCAAGAAAATAAACAAAAGCGTTGAACAGGACAACTTCCAACAAAACTAAGAAAGGGGCAAAAAAACTAATTTCAAGCACAAAATTCAACATGATTAAAAATTACGGATAGAAAATCAATATCTTTCCCTTTCAGTCAAAACCAACACAAACAAACCTTAATGGGAAAGCTGCCGGCTTGACGCCTAAATCTCAATTGGGAAAGCAAGCCAATTTATCAAAAACAGTTGAAGACCCAGATATTTTTGGGGAAGAAGCTGCAAGCCCCAGAGAGAGAGAGAGAGAGAGAGAGAGAGAGAGAGGGAGCTGATTTTCCAAAGAGTAAAAGAAGAAGGGCACCGGTATAAGAGAGAATAGAGACAAATAGAATGTTATGCAAGGTGAAAATTCAGCTCATTCGTCGAAATATCACAATCAATTTATGCGTCGCGTCACTGCAGAACAAACTCCACCCAAACACATATTATTCAAAAAACAACACCGATCACATACAAGCTCCCGCACCCCAAAAAAGCAACCCAAAAAAAAAAATTCCAAAAAGTAACGATTTTTCTAAGATCAAAATATAGCCAAAAGTGAACTAATTAAGACGAAATCATTGAGCTAAATTTAAACAAAAAGCGAGAATATTATTATGTTTGGGAAAGCTGCTACGTCTACAGCTTTAGCTAAGCAGAAAAGCAAATCCAGCGAGAGAAGGAATTAGATTCGCTTATCAGTAGAGCTTAAGAGCTTCGATAAGTGCGAGATCGGAGAAAAAGTGAGAGAGAGAGAGAGACCAAAAAGGCAACCCCGAAACAAAAAGCTACTGTGAAATCAAAAGGACAACTCAGCCACAATCTCTGACACTGCTCCAAGCAGCATTCAGAGAGACAGAGAGTAAGAGAGAGATTGGGACCTAGTGACCGGCAAGGTGCTCGGAGACTGTCATGCCGGCGATAATGTGGGGGAAGATTCGACCGGAGAAGCTATCGGCATCAGACGCGGCGACTAGATCGGCGGCTCTGAGTCTGTGTGTGGTTGTGGCGTGGTTTTGGCTTCTCTTTGCTTCTGCTAAGCTGCTGCTTCTCTCTTCCACCGACTTTCTCTCTGTGTGTGTCTCGGACTTGAAAATGGTTTGTTTAATTACGATTGATTTATGAGGTTCGATTACGGAGAGAGAGGGCAACCAGATGATAACGATATAGAGAGAGGAGAGAGAGGGAGCGAAAACGAAAGGAAAGAGAAAGTGGAGGACAATCAGGACAATAATAATATTTTTACACGAAGGTATGGGTTTTTATACTTATGCCCTTTTAGTTTGGGATATTTACAGTTGTGGGCTATTCGTTAGGGATTCTGATACGATTGTGCGCCAAACTTATTGGGTTTGCTATCACCCATACCACGGCCCCTATGTGAAAGTGAAATTGTATCCGATTACCTTATTTCCGTTTTTAATAATTCAATTTATTCTAATTTTAAATGGAGCTCGAAGATGTTATTTGCAAGCTAAAAATAAATTTACAACTCATACATGAGATAAGATGGATAAATAAATATATAAAATTGGGAGATATTACGTGCGTTCTAAATTAAATTCACAATTTTATATGAGGTGTATCATGAAAAGCATGAATCTAATACTAATTTTTCTATTTTCATCGTGTATTAACAATTTCATCTTCTTTAATAATATTTATAATTTTCGTGTACAAACCTATTTGCACTTTTGAGTACAAATAACATTGTTATCTACCATGTCAGCCAAAAAAGATAATAGATAGATAAACTACACTTTTTAGTTTAAATCACATTTTTATCATTTATGCAAATGACTCACTTGTGTAGTGGTTTGGAGTAATTGCTCTCTCAGATAAGATATTGAGTTCGAGTCCTAACATCCGTATTGTATGTGTGAGTTTAGTATATTATTACCCTTCTCAATAAAAAAAAGTTCCTCAAAAACATTTTTATCATTTATAAATAAATTAAATACAACTAACGATCATGCCCATGCATGTTTTTTATATATATTTTTTTATCGCATAGTTAGCACAACCCTAATGACTAAATGTCCATAGCTACATAATAGATAAATTATATAATAAAAGAAATGGAGTAGACAATTTTCCAATGCATGAAATGCCATGCATTTTTAAGTTGTTTAATCATATAAGATAAGAAGATTCTTTATATATTTTGGTTGTCTAATTAGAATGGCTAGGGCAGAAAAGATGCACCCTCTAATATATATACATATATATATATATATATATAATTAAAAGCAAGTTACCAATAAATAAACGTTTAGGAAGGCGCCCAATTGGTCTAATTAAACAATAAGTACAATTGTCTTGATGCAGTATTAACATAATGCACTTTTTATACTAAATAATAAATTGTTGGTTGTTCACATAGCAACTGAGCGATTTACAATAATGAATAGGTTGTTTGTAGCTTTTTCTTATAAAAATGTAACATAAATTTTGTTGTATACAACTAAAAGTCCTCTCTTTTATCATTTAGTTCCTCAAGCACCGTGAATTCGAGTTGGATTTAAGCACGATACACTTTTCAGTTATTGAGATAACCCAACTACTTTTTATAAGCGATATGTTTTTGTATTTTTATGAGAAACTCTATAACAGACATAATTCTCAGTTAAGTAGTCCGCACATCACGCGTAACAAATCCTTATTAGGTAATGTTGTGAATGTGAAAGTAAACTACTTTTGTCATATCATCATGTGTGTTAGGTTTCAAATGCAGGTGAAAAAAGTTAAATTTTTTTTTTGTAGCAAATGGAATAGTATAGGGTAAAATAAATCATGGGGCAATATAGCTTGGTTAGCAACATGAAATCTCAACGGTAAAATCATTGACATTGACAATGGAGACAATAATAATATTCAACATGGCTACTACAAAGAAGGACCTACTACCAACCACTACGAACTTACAAGACGAGATATTCTTTGCTCATAATTAAAAAGAGTACGACACCATTGGTGTAGGAGCGTTCATTTTTTTTTTTCTCCTAAAAAAAAATAAAAATAAAACTCATTCTTTCCTAACACAATTAATATGATGCTCATCCAATTTTGGGGTTCAATTGGCTCCACAAAAACAATAATGCAAACCATTAATGGCCTTTTTTATAAAGGAAGATTATTAGAGGCTCATAAAAAATCTAATGTACGTTAGTTTGTGAGAATGTGAATATAGGAAAATGTCCTATATTAGAAGTTAGAAAATTTTATACGGGCTTAAAAGTAGTTGGGTTACTTCACTCATTGCCAATTGATTTAGGGGTGGAACCTCAACTTCTTTTATGGTATTAGAGCGGAGGTTGTTCACGTGTGAAAGCCCAACGGCCACACATATTTCATGTCTCATAATATATTTTATCTTTGTACGGAGGCGTGTGAGAATGTAAAGGTGAAAATGTTCCATATTAAAAAGTTATAAAACCTTACAAGGAGTTTATGAAAAGTTGAGCTACTCTCTGTCAATTATTTTGGATGAAATTCTGACAATATTTCCTTTATATTATTTTTTGTTTTCAAAATCCCACTTTTTTTTTGTCCTAATTATGTAAGGAAAAGATAGATTCTTAATAGTTGTTTTAAAATATTTATTTGTTGTCACATATGCATATAACTTAGAAGCGTGTGCATAAGCTTAGAGTGGTCAGTTAACTAAATCCGGCAAAAAATCTGGGAGGGGACGCAAATCTTTAGTCTTGTTGTCAATGGTGAAGCATATAGGGCGCACATGCATATGACAATGACCCCCTTTTTTGTTTCCATTGGTCAAGTCCCCCAATTAAGATTATGGCAGATTTAAAAGGTTAATTGATCCTTTTATCATTACGAAAGTGAAGGATTAAACCAATTAGCCCATTTTGACTCTGAGGTAAAGTGTCACCTCCATAGAGCTCTTTCACATTTGTCACCATTCACTTTGCAATTCACCTACAAATTTTATACAGAGGGGAAACTTTTGCATACAAACAATTTTTTCGTTGATCAGTCAAGAGATGTAATTCTAATTAGTCGAGAACCAGTTAGTTGAGTTCTTTCACCTCTATTCGTGTGTATGAAGGTTCGAAATCTCTAACCACTCAATGAATATTTATGTAAATTCTCATCTTTCAATTGCTTGTTACAAATTTTTTTTTTAGTCCGTAATGAAGTTACTAATCATCACGGGAAGGTTGTACCACCAATCCTTCCAAGTGAATAACCAGTCATTCCAAGTGAATAATCCTTACTTTTTATTTTCAAGTACTAGAGAGGGTTGTTTCATACACAGCTAAAAACTCATGTGATGCGAAAGAATTTTCTTCGCAAGGATATGATGGTAAAATCGTTAAAACGGACCCAACTAGATCTAGAAGAGGGAGGAGTGCGTGGCGAATTAGCAACTCCTCCGATGAAGAATGTGAACAAAATGAATGCGAGGGATACGACTGATGACGTCAGCAGACAAAGTGGGGACAAATGACGTGGCGAAGTGGGACCACAGAGTTCATTCATGCTGATGAACCGGGTCTTTAAAAAATAAATAAATATTGGTTAATCACAAAATAAATGAATTACAAGACCAAGATGAGGTTTCAATTTAAAGTATAAATCTGATAACATTTCATTTTCACTTGTTTCTCTTTCCCTCTCTCTCAAGTATGGTAATGACTTGCATAAATGGACTTAGAGCATCTTCAATCTAAGGGAAGAGGCAAAAGAGTGGGCAAATCTCATTTGTCTTGTCACATCAGCATTTTCATGCTAAGGAAGGAGGCAAATGGGTAGACAAATTGACTAGAGCGGATATATTCCCCCAACTCTGCACCCGAATTCGAATTCCCTTTTCTATAGTCATATTAAAGTAGAATATCACTTATAAAAAAAAAAGGGTATGATAATGACTTAAATTAGATGCTAAATTTAGGGACCTAATTAGGGGCCCTCCTCCAACAACGTCATTAATTAAACTTTTGTGATCGTTTATCATCTCTACCCAAGCAGGAAAGGTCATGAAAAAACACTTATACTCAATTTTCATTCAAGTACTTTGATTGAAATATTCAAATATATCATTGCAGCCAAATCTCATAATTGCATAATATCACATAAATTCCACTTTGACAATCTGGTGCATCAAAATTCAAACGCAAAAGGGCACGCAATACATAAATTCACTCTCATTTTGAACCTTTTTTTCCCCTTCCCTATATGAGTTTGTTAATGCAATCATGTTGGGATGAAAGTAGATTATATCAAATTTTAGTTACCATACGAATTTACTTCACTGTAAAAATATATCGACATCACTATCATCAAAATTTACTTCTCTTTCACTTCTATCCCAGCCTGAGTTATCAAGCAGCCAGGGCCATGCCTTCTCTGTGTCCAATGGTACCTGGGGACAAAAGGCTGAGCTCTCATGGATGCTAACATTATCTTCAACGAAATGAGCAAGGCTTCTTGCCTGACTGGAGTCGTCTAGGATTCTTTCGTACTTATCGTTGTCGTAAGTAAGAAGGCGGGAAGATATGTCTTCCTGTTCTGGTAATTGTAGAGCATGAAAAGTTGATGAATAATACTCTCTCCAGGAACCACTGAATGGAAGGAGAGATTCTGTATTAGGAAGATAGTGCCCTTCATGGATGATCTTGCTCCTAAACCACTGGTCATTTTGGACAGAAAATATGGTGCTGCCAACTTCACAGGCTGTGTCCTCAATGCAGTCTTCAGTCGGATTAATAAAGTTCGTTATACACGACAAGGTTAAGGGAATTTGGGGGAAACCTGATCGTGTATCGTCATTGCCTTGGAGACAATGTCTTAGAACTTCATGGTTTTGATAACTGGCTAAGGATGCATATCTGTGTTCAGCTCCATATCTTGATAAGTCCGATGAGTTTCTATCTTCCTTCGTGCTGCCAAAATCCCAACCCAGCATAGGAACGCTTAGCTCTCTTTTGATCAAATATTCATTTGGCTGACAGAATGCATCCATCTCTTTGACATGTCCAGATGTAACCAATCCATATTCTTTGAATGGAAGAACAGAATGTGAGTCACTCTCAGTGCATGAAATTGCATTTCCTCCTAGTAATTCAGACTCAGGTTCCCATACTCTGTACTGAAGATGATTCTTGTAAACATAACTAGTTGGAGAATCGGAACAGAAAATCCTCTCGCTTGATCTCTTGGACCAACAAGACGGCATCATATCATGCAAGCAAGGGCCACAATCAAGTTCCATAAAGTTTCTAGTAGGTGTCCATGGAAGTTCCTTGAAGTCAATATCTGACTCATAAGATGGAAGTGACATAGCCTCGCTATTGGTTTCTGCTTGCATTAACTTTGGATCCTTCAATTTCTGGAAGAGCAAGTACTTTTTCATAGTAATTGAAAACCACGAAAACGTGTAGAACCAATAATCCACATAAAAAAGGTAATAGAGGATACATTGTTCTCATTGCACTTGGGGACCAGCCGACTGAGGAGCACAGAAACAAAATCGTACCTGAGAAAATATGATTGAATTCTCAATAAGATACATAAAGAAAGCAAAAGAACTTATTGATCATCATATGTCTAACCCCTTTGAGCAGAGTTCATCAATTTCAGGAAAGGAAGTCTCTGCGACCCACTGACATAGCTTCTGTCTCTTCCTATAAAAAACGTCTGCATGCCTGTTTTCAGTTTCTGTCTCTTCAAAACGGGTAAATCTTTTTCCTGAATGATTCAAATTAACTTAACAGTGTCAATCCAAGATGCTTAAACATTCTTGATGTTTACCTAATCAGAACTGCATAACTAGTGATACTCATGAAGCAGATGGAGCAGATAGAAAGAAAGCAACATTGGGTCATGAAGTAGATGGAAAGAAATAAATTTTGGAAGGTTAATGTAAAGATTTTTCCAATTTATAAGATTCATATTTCCCTTCCCTCCATCTCCTTGGCCACCAAATAAGTATAACAAAAAATGTAGAGGTTTCATATACAAATTTCCTTTACCTTTATTTCTCAAGGAATTTTCATATTCCTCCACCATATCATTTTGTTTTCTGTGTACACCCTCCAAGGTTGCACAAGCTCTCTCCATATTTAGCTCTGCACAGAAGGAAGTTGCACTCGTAACTTCGATGTTAAAGTATACAGTTTTTGGCTTAACTTCACAATATAAGCATGCCCGAAATTTTCCATTAAGGTTGAAAGCAATCCAAATAGGCATATAGGACAGATTCCTGTCAAAGTTATATTTAATAGAATGATTGCCACACCAGTTTCTGCAGTATGCTTAACTATGCCTCTTTACATTGAAAACCTCAGTTTTTGATGCACTGTCAAGTCCAGGTGGTAGGAGAATGAATGAGCCAAACTTACCCGGTGTAGCATTTTCGTTTAGAAATGAAGACCTCACGTCCACTCTCTTATTCTGGACCATGTTGACCCTCTCTGCACATCAGGCAATTCATCATAAACCAATTGAGCAAATGTAGATTGCTATAACACTATAATACACTATTTTCAGAGTTTAATAATTACCTGTGGAACAGTCCCTTGACTTGGAATTGTTTGTTTGGTAGGCCTCTTTATGCAGAGAATAAGAATGAGCTTTGTGGCTTGCGCCTTCCTTCAATTTCTTAAAGAAGGCGTACTCGGAAGTCTTGGCATTATCAGCTGATTTGATACATTTTGCATCAGATTATTAACATTTCAAACAAATTTCAATCACCCAAAATAATATATGACAAATTTGAGAACTTGAAAGGTGTAACATTTTGAAAAAAGTACCAAATTCACATATTGGGGGTCTCTGATCTTCATTGTCAAGATTTGTAAATTTGACTCTTTTCTTGCAGCTAATATCTACAAGGAGATGAAAAATTTAAACATGAGCATTCAAATTCAACTTCGACGCTCTAAGAATCAAAATTTCAACATATTCAAAGCTAATTAGGCGACTAGTGCTAGGGTTTTGGGATCGACCTGCCGTTCTCGGGGTCGTTGTGACGGGGAATCGGGAATCGGAGCTCCGAATACCATGAAACCCTCGATGTGATGGATTTCGGATCTGCAGTGGATCTTTGGGGTTAGGTTCGGAAGTCTTGCGCTTCATTGTGCCCTAACGTTGATTGAGAGGTCCGTGATCAGCATCATCAGCTAAAACCCTAGCTTCGTTTTCGTGTTTTGAAGAATTGAAACGTTTCGTTAGGCAATGGCGGTTGAATATGGACAGAGGAGAGCTGGAAGAGGGGCATTAAGGCGCCAAAACGGCACGTGATACGGCCTTTTAAATAAGGAGACTTTGGAAAAGCCCAAAGGAGAGAGAAAAATTTTAAAAGAAGCCAAAATGGACAAAATTGCCCTTATTTATTTTTTGATTTCCTAAGGAATCCTTTACATTTGCATGTCTTTGGTTTGAAAGTTGAGAGGTTTTTCTGTCTTTTTTAAAAAAGCTTTAGCTTTTTTCAAAAGTGAAAGTTTTTTTATGGGTAAAACCTAAATTTACTTTTTATAAATATATGTATATTTTTGGCATTTCTTGACTATTGATGATCTTTTCTTTTCTTTTCTTTTTTTCTTCAAAAATTAATAAAACATTACTTTTCTTTTTAGGAAAATAAAACATTTCTTAAGAAGACAAGAATACATTTCTTCTTATGTCCCCTTTTCTTTCCAGTGTTTGTTTGAAATTTTTTTGAAAGTAGTAAAAGAAATACAAAATTAGTGACTATTCGGTGTAGTAATACAAATTTGAGTTCAAATCTTATAAACGACACATCCTACTTAATCAGAACTATATTAGAAAACTTAAAATCTAATTTAAGAAATTGCATTCAAGTTTAAGAATCATATTTAGTTTATTTTTATTTTTATAAAGTTTAGAATTGTATTTAATTTTTTTGACAAAGTTTAGAATCGTATTTAGTTTTTTGACGAAGTTTAGAATCGTATTTAATTATAAGGAAATATGAATAAATTTAATTTTTTATACAAACAATATATTTTAAATAAAAATGTTAATTTGTACAACTATTTCCAATAATTAAGCAATTATGAAGTGGAATGCAATAATAAATTCTTTACTTTTCTTAGAAAAGTTCAATTTCATTATTTAAAAGAATTTTCAAGAGAAGAAAAGGGCAAAAATGAAAAGAACAGAAAAGGGCAAAAATGAAAAGAAGAGAAAAGGTTGGTTTGGCCCACTCAGCAAGTACGCAGGCAAGGATGACATGTAATCACATATTATCCAAACAAAAAGGATATGGTGCATAGGTGTCAGCACCCTAGTGGAGGCAACGATTTATCTCACGTTTGCAGGATCAGATAATTGTTTTCCAACAGAGAGCGTAGAAATTCAGCACTCACTCATTCAAAGCCTCTCAATGTTTTGGTGGTCTTAATTATAGCCATTAACTTTTTAGTCTTTCACAGCCAGCAAGAGAGAAGACATAGCAGCAGCAAGCAGCACATAACTTAACACATATGGCTATGGCTAGCTGTGGCATGGCATCAGCTGCCTCAGGCTTTGTTGTGGCACCAAATGTTGCAGCAGCCAACAACACAGGCTCTGCTTCCAGCAGAAGTAGCATGTTGTTTTTCTCTTCAAAGCCCAACACCAACACCAGAAACAATGCCAGGTTTGTGATCAGGGCAGCTGATGAAGCAGCTGCTGCCCCACCAGCAGCCACCAAGGAAGCACCAGAAGGGGCAGCTGCTCCTAAACCTAAGCCACCTCCAATTGGACCCAAGAGAGGCACCAAGGTTAGTTCATGTTAAAAAATAGAATTCTTTTTCGAAGTATTATTTGAGTGAATTGTCAATAGTTTTGTAGTTGGAATTGCTGAATTGAGAAACCAAATTAAACTCAGAAAAAAGAGAGAATGAGAATCACTAGAAACCAGGACAAGCATCAGTTAATTTGTGTGTCCACTGAGATATGATAATATGTTATGGTGGCCAGAAATACATGTTCTTTTGTACAATGAAATGGTCTTGTTTAGTTTTAGTTGCATAAACAGAAAATTCAGAGGACCCCAAATGAAAATATAAAGTTTCTAAATGGTTTGGTTTGTTTGGGAATTGCCGAATTGGCAAACCAAATTAAACCCAGAAGAAAAACTAGCAGAAGGATCAGTTGATATGTTCTAGTGGCCAGAAATATATATGTTCTTTAGTGCAATAGACTATGGAGATATTGAGTCACTGACTAGTTTGAATCTTTCGCTGACTTTGCAGGTGAAGATTCTTAGGAGGGAGTCCTACTGGTTCAAAGGCATTGGATCTGTTGTAGCTGTGGATCAGGTCTGACTTCTCATTTCTCTCTCAATTAAGACTAACATGAAATGAGAAAAGGGTCTGCTTAAGTTGTTAATTTGCTCTGTTGATCTTCATTTTACAGGACCCCAACACCCGTTACCCAGTCGTCGTTCGATTCAACAAAGTTAACTATGCCAATGTGTCCACAAATAACTATGCTTTGGACGAGATTGAAGAAGTTAAATGAGTTTTTAGTAGCTTTGTAAATTGTAATCTTAATTCTCCTTCTATCAGTTTCTTCCTTGTTTGTGCCTTTATTGTGTATCCATACTCTGTGATTTCTTCCACCTTTTCTTACTTAAGTTTCAAATTTCAGTCACTGTTTGCCAAAAGTCCAAATTGATATTATTCATAGAGTATATAACATATATATTGTTCTTTCTAGCTTCTTCTTCAAAACAAGCAGGTGGAAAGTAGCTCAAACCAACTCATTCAAATCAAGGTGACTGTTAACTCCAAAAGAAAAAGAAAAAAAAAGAAAGCCGACTCAGAAAATGGCAATTCAACATTCACAAGGTTTGATGTATAGATTAGTTTAAGTTGTTTTTGGACAAAACAAATCTTTTCTCTGTCGACTGTCCTCAAATCCCCCATTTTGGTTGCTTCCTTAACATTGCATGCATATTAGCCACATAGAAGCCGAAAACAATTCCAAACAGGATTTTCCAGTTCCCCATAGACAACTCTGGCATTAGGAAGTTTTATCAGAACATATATGTGCATTCCCAAACCCAACTCTGACATTTCAAGTTATCAAAAAATTTTGTTTCAGAATCTCTAAACCCTTGTTGGCACCAGAAAGTATGTTTAATGTGTTTGGTCGAAACGAAAAACCATGCAAGAGAGTTGGCTGAGAAGCCAAAAGATAAATATGCTTTCTGAAATAGCTGCACATTCCATATCATGCCTTTGATCCTACTGCAATATTCAAAGGGCTAAAGAAAACAGAATTTTATTTCTAAGGAAAGCCTGACCGCATAACAAAGAAAATGGAAGTATATATATTAGATACAACCTATCACATTACAAGATTTCAGGTAATCCAGAACTAGAAACTAACCTATAACACAAAATATTTTCTTAAACTCTTCCATCAAACCCATCAAGAAGACCAGACCACATTCCCTTTACAGGTGGTAGCTGTGCAACAAAAGCATTCCAAGGCGGGTAACCAATGCCACTGCCACGAACACGACCATCCAGGCGAAGAGATATATACCTGCAGACAAACAAAAAGATGCACAATTTCTCAAGAAGCGATCTTATGCTAATATTCCCAAGAACATAGACTGATTGTTGAGTAAAGGAGTTCACGAATTCAAGCCCAAATCACCAAATAAACTATATGCTTCAAACTCAAAAAGGAAAAAAGGGAAAGTCTTGTCAATGGCAAGAGCGAGCATAAGGCACTTGTAGACTCAAAATCCAATGATCTTTGAACTTTGATTGGTGGAATTAAAGACAGAAGTAAGCCTGGAGAAAACACTTACACAGGAGAGTCAGAGGAGACGCCTGCCAGCTTCTTTTGCTCATCTAACCACCTACCATTTACAAGGAAAAATAAAAGTGCGTGAAGAAAGAGTGAGAACAACTTAAAGTTGAACAAGTTTATATTGTTTTGAACATGGTTTACTTACTTGGTCCATTCAGGAACATAAATTGGTGTCAGCTGCCATAGTCTTTTCCTCTTTGCAGTAATCTCCTTAGTCTCTTCACTTTCTTCAAACTCAAAACTAGGTAAGTTTCCATCTGTAGGAAAGGGCACCGCGAGCACCCCTCGTTCCACAAGCCTTTCAGTGTAGGGTTCACTTTGATTAAAAGCTTCTGTGATGACTGATGCAGGGCCTGCACATATTACAAGCCGAGCAATCCCTCTCAAAGAGCTAAGAGGAATGACCTTCTTTTCATCAACCCGGAGCTTAAGATTCGAAAGGTTTTCCTCTCTTGAGAGCCTAGCAATCTGTGCATTCTTGGCCTTGTTCTCTCTCAAATACAAGAATGCAAAGAGAGACACTGCTCCAAGGTCTATCCCAAGACCCTTCGCAATTTCAGGGGCGTCAAGTGCTCTTGATGGGTTTGTTAGTGCTGCAATTAACTGTGTGGTTGCTATGAGTCCTCCTAAACCACCACTTGCAATGAAAGCAAGATAGAAAAACATCCGAACGGAGCGAAAGGGAGTGAGAACTTCACTCCTAATCCTGGCTGTGGAACTGTGAAGCAAACAAAACTATGATTACAAGGAAGCCTGATGTGTAAAACATAAGCTCATACAGCATAACGCATTGGAAGGCAAAAAACCCAAGTCAGCAAAGATGCTGAAAATTCGAAACAACCCCATTCCCTAGTCTATCTACTTCATTTTAGAACCAGTTCCATGAATGACAGAAATAGGTAGAATTAGCCCAGAAATGAGAAGTAAAAATTGATACCAATAATCACTAGAGAAAAAAGTTGTTACATTTAAATTGCAATACTATGGCACAATCACCAATCAAAGCCTTTTTTTGTGGTCATTTTGCCATATCCAAATCCAATTATCCAAGAAAATATTAAGATATGGTGGAGCTCAATTCTATCATATGGAACAATTAATCATTCTCAAAATACTGGAAAAGAGATAAACTGAATGTTGAAATACATGGAAGCGAAAACGACAAAGGTGAAGACCTGATTTCAGTAGAAGAAGTTTGCTTATCAGTTGCAAAGCAAATGATGGTTGAAGACTTGTGCTTTGAGGTCTGCAGAGTGAGAAATGGTGCATTGGTACATGAGAATGACCAGAGGGTCGTTCTGATACCACTACTGAGTTTGTAACCAGGATGGTTTGGAGGTTTGAGAATGTGGAAGGGACCGTTTGCCACAGAAGCCATGGCCACTGCTTGAACTCAGCCTTTTTTCGCTACTTGTGACAGTTTTCTACTGTTTTCTTGGGAGGCCATATTTGGATGATCACAATACTGCCACCTCCTCCCAATACCAGCCCTTCTTATTTCTTTCCCTTTTGTTTGTTTGTTGAGAAAAAAAAAAAAGCACTTCTCTATTGGCTGTAAACGTCACCGTTTTCCAGCATGAGCTTATCACCGCATGTTTCTAGCTAGAATTAAAGAGCTTCTCCATAGCTAGAACATGGAGTATTTTATAAATCCATAACTCAATCAGACCATAAAAAACTGAGGAAAACATGAGCACTCCATTAGGAATTATATAGTGCAAGAACAATTACTGTAACAAGAAATCTACTAATAAGCAATTTTATGTTGTCCTTGAAGCAATAAGCATCTCCTTCTTCTGCTTGTAGTACACAAACATTTGATCATGATTAAGGAGGTTCTGTTTGATTGCTGGGTTTTCCTTAAAGTTGTTAATCCAATTACATAATCTAGGGAAGTCATTGGCATGCAGCACTTTGACACCAACCAGTTGCTCAATGACTCCAAAAGAGGAGGCTATAAATCCCAAGGCTAAGTCAGCCAATCCAATTTCATCTCCACCAAAGAACTTCTTTTCTCCTAGAGCTTGCTCTTCTAAGATCTTGAGTAGGTCTTTGACTTCTTTTGCAGCCTTCTCATGTTCTTCTCCATCGGCCATAAAGAATGTAGCAAATGGAAGGCCCTGCTTGATCACACAAATTGAAAATTTCCATTTGATTATTAATGAACGAAAAAGGCTAATAATTTACGAAAATAATTGTCAGACTGTGAATTTGAATGATGTAAAAATATATAAAATCACCTTTTCATCTATGAACTTCGTCCAAAAACGCGCTAAGGCTCTCTCATGAGGGTCATCTGAAAGCAGGGGATTTTGGGGCCAAGTCTCATCAATGTACTCAAGGATCACAGAGGACTCAGCAATAGGTTTCCCATTATGAACAAGCACTGGGATCTTTTTGTGAACTGGGTTATATTGTAAAAGCAAATCACTCTTGTTAGCCAAGTCCTCTTCTATATATTCATATTTCACACCCTTGAGCTCCAGAGCCCATATCACTCTGTAACTATATGGACTAGGCCAAGCTCCAAACAGCTTCACTTCTTCCATTTCTTGTTGAATTGTTTGTGTTCTTCCTCAAGCCCTAGCCCCCATATATATTATGATTCTGGGAAGAAAGAAAAAAAAGCCTTGAAATTTCCTTTTGAATATTAAACGGGATGTCGCATTTTTCTTCTTGGCTACCTTTTGACCAATTGACATGACTTTTCAAGTAGTTTTGAGTGTGGCCCAAGAACATCAATGGTGCTCTGCCTAGTGTAACTCCAATTTCGTGGCAAACAAACAGAAAAGTATACCAAATGTCATTAATGCATCAGAACCAATTACCCTTATCCAAAATTTTTTATTATTTTATTTTTATTTTTATTTTTACAACTTTGTTATCACTTTGTTAAACATTAAATAAGAAAAGAACATAAAAATAAAACTTATAATCAATCCAATTGCCGTAGATTAGTCTTTTAACAGAATTTTTTTTATATAAAATAAAAAGTCAGCAGGAAACAACCTATAAATTAGTTTCAAGTGGCAGAAATGAATGAGATGATAAAAACAATTATTGGAACACCTACATAATTCGAGCCAATTCAACATCAACATACATCCAAATTACAGGGTTTGAAAACTAATTAGTAAATTTATATGAGTTCTCTTATTATTACTTGGTCAAACAAGACGGCAAATTATCATTAGTAATCTCCACCTAACCTCTACTGAGAGCCCAAGCAGGTTTGGAACTTTGAACTGCACTCAATCAGGTATATACCTATATATATACCCACCAGAGTAAGAAGATGAACACAAACTAGACGAATATGGAAGAAGTAAAGGTACTAGGGTACTGGTCAAGTCCATATCCTTACAGGGTTCTATGGGCTCTGAAACTCAAGGGTGTCAAATATGAATATGTAGAAGACGACATATACAATAAGAGTGATTTGCTTCTTCAGAGTAACCCAGTGCATAAGATGGTTCCAGTGTTTTTTCATGGTGGAAAAATAATTGCAGAGTCCACTGTTATTCTTGAGTACATTGAAGAGACGTGGCCTCAGAACCCTCTGCTACCAAATGACCCTTATGCAAGGGCCATGGCTCGGTTTTGGACCAAGTTCGGAGATGACAAGGTAATCAAATTTCCCTAATCTTTTGGCTTGTTCTCCTAGATTCATATGAAATGTTACCTTTTCACTGACTGGTTCTTTTGTGTAAGTTAGAGGCCAAACTTTTTTGAGTTCTTTTGGAAAACTGGAGATGAGCAAGCAAAAGCAGTAAAAGACGCCCAAGAACTTGTGACAATCTTGGAACAGCATGGCCTTGGGGAGAAAAAGTTTTTCAACGGTGACGAGATTGGAATGACAGACTTAGCCTTCGGATGGATAGCATTCTGGCTTGAGGTCATGGCAGAAGCAGCTGGTGTACAAGTGCTGGAAGTCAATAGCTTCCCTCGCTTGCAGGCATGGATTAAAAATTTCAAGGAAGTTCATGTGATTAAAGAAAATCATCCCGATAAGAGCCGCCTGTTAGCCTATATGAAAGAACGAAGGGAGGTGCATGTCAAGCCAGCAACTTCTTGATATCCACATGAACCCAATAAGAATAAAAGTTCAAAGATAAATAAATGTAATAGCTTCTACATTCCAATAAGCGAATAGTTCCAACAACATCTAGAGTACCTTTGAAACTCTGCATGAATTAGCCTTCACAATATTTTTTCTCTAATCAGTGAAATTTGTAGAGGTAGAAATGGAGCGTCCTTTCTTTCAAATCGTAGACCGGAAGGAGATCACGTTCTGTAAGAGCATCCACAATGGGCTCCCTAAACCACCTCCTTAAACAAATTTTAGGGAAGAATCGTAAAAATGCAACTCCAATCACGCTCCCTATTCACCTCCTAAAATAGGGAGTCCTTTAGGAGCTTCTAAATATGAGGAGAGAGAAAGGACTCATAGTGGCCCCCTATAATTTAATGCTGCTTTATTTAATGAGTATTTCAAATCTTTATTTAATGCTAAATATTTTTTATTTTATTTTATAATAGAGATGAACCAATCAAAAAAGAGTTATAGCATTTATGACTCTCTAATTTTTTTTTTTTTTTTGAGGTCCTTTCCTATTGAAAGGGGCGATAGCATATTAAACTCACACACACAACACGGATACTAGGACTCGAACCCAGGACCTTGCCTGAGTGAGTAAATACTCCAAACCACTACACTAGTGGGTCCTTTGCATGACTCTCTAAATTATGAAGTATGGTTGGAGTTGAAATTTTTTAGAGAGCTCCTAAAATAGCTTTCTTATATTTTTAGCCAAATTTTAGCTAAGAAATAGAGAGCATCATTGTGGATGCTCTAAGTGAATATATGCTGGATTGTGGGGCTAGCTTTATTTGTTGTCAGACTATGAATTCGGATGATGTAAAAATATATAAAATCACCTTTTCGTCTATGAACTTGGTCCAAAACTGCGCTAAGGCTCTCTCATGAGGGTCATCTGGAAGCAGGGGATTTTGGGGCCAACTCTCATTGAGAATTGTATTCATTATTTTATTTTATTTTATGTATTTTTTAAAAAAAAATTTGCTATATTTGTTCCAGTCTTACAATCTCAACTTGATGTTTATTGCACCAAATAACTACTTAAAATCCAATCTTATCCTAATATATCCAATCCAATTCAATCAACCATACCATACGCGGTATATATTATATTCTGGGAAAAAAAGCTTTGAAATTTCCTTTTGGAATATTAAACGGGATGTTTCATTTTAATTCTTGGCCACCTTTTGACCAATTGACATCACTTTTCAAGTAGTTTTGAGTGTGCCCCAAGAACACCATTGGTGCTATGCCTAGTGTAACTCCAATTTTGGATCATATACACGCATTTCAACTTGTCAATTTCTTGGCAAACAAACAGAAAAGTATACGAAATGGCCATTCTTTTTTATTTTTATTTTTTATTATACATAAATTAACTTTTGACCTAACCTTTGAACCAAAAGCTTATAAAGACAAACAAAGCTAACCCTTTGGTTGGAGCAAGTTAGAAAGAAAGAAAAAACACATCTTCACAGAAAATGGAAGAGGTGAAGCTACTAGGAACATGGCCTAGTCCCTTTTGCTACAGAGTCATATGGGCTCTAAAGCTAAAGGGTGTTAAGTATGAATATGTGGAAGAAAATCTCATGAACAAGAGCGATCGTCTTTTACAGTATAACCCAGTTCATAAGAAGATTCCGGTGCTCGTTCATGGCGGAAAACCAATTTCAGAGTCTATTGTTATTCTTGAATACATTGAGGAAGTTTGGGCACATAATCCATTGCTTTCAGATGATCCTTATGAGAGGGCCATGGCTCGGTTTTGGATTAAATTTGGAGAGGACAAGGTATGTGAGACATTTAAATTTGCTTACATGACTTTATTTTTGTCTAAATAAAACATATCACATTATTTGACGAACAAATTTGTTACTGATTTTGCAAAATTAGAAGGCCTAAGACGAAACATTTAAATTTTAATAATGTTTAATGCACATTTATTTGGATTTTTTTGCCTTTTGATAAGTAGTCACAAAGCCACTATAAAATAAACCTAGCGAAGAGTAAATTTAGTCTTTTAATATCATGTTTAGCAACATAAATATTCCAATAAGAAAAACAAAACACCAAACAAAATATTGAATTGGGCCTGGTTTGATTTATTCATATCTGTTGCATTGGGCCTTGCAGACTGCAATTTTTAGGGCATATTTTCAATCGGTTGGTGAAGAACAGGAGAAGGCAAAAAGAGAAACGCAAGAAGTGTTGAAAACAATAGAAGAACATGGGCTTGGGGAGAAGAAGTTTTTTGGAGGAGACACAATTGGGTTGGCAGACCTGACATTTGGATGGCTAGCTGGTTGGCTAGGAGAGATGGAAGAAGCAGCTGGTGTCAAGTTGCTAGAGCCGAATCTGTTTCCTCACTTGCAGACTTGGATCAAAAACTTCAGAGATGTCCCTGTGATCAAAGATAACCTTCCTGAACATGATGCATTGCTGGCCTATTTCAAATCCCTAAGAGAGAAGTTTACTGCATCAGCAAGAACATAGATACATAGTGATTTTAGGATTCGGCAATGGGCAGGTCCGCTCATACATAGCCGACCAAAATGGGCTTTGACCAATTGGGTTTAGATCGTTTCTTTTCGATCCATGAATCACGAGGCAAATGCTGAATAATTTTAGATGGGTGAGAAAAATCTCAATAAAAACTTATTATTTTATGCATGGTTTGTTCTGGATTTCTTCTTGTGACATTATCACTAACTTGCATACACTTAGAGGGGCACACTTCCGAGTCTTAACAAAAGTTGAGAGGTACCCTACCCATGTAAGGGATGTCATATTTTTTCAATCTTCAATCTTGACCCAAACACCTAAACTCTAAACCAATCCTTAAAAGTTAAAACCATGTACTTGTAGCTCAAGGGTTTACATTGGTGGGGTATATTAAGGAATGCTAACAATCTTCTTTCTAACTTTATCTTGTTGACTTTATCTCTTTTCCTTATGACATGTGTCACTTAACTTACACTAAAACAATGTCATTAATGTATCAGAAAAACTATCTTTTATTTTCCAATTTACCCTTATCTAAATATATATATATATATATATTTACAATTTTCTTATCACCTTGTTAAACATTAACTAAGAAAAGAACACAAAAATCAAACTTATAATCAATCCAATTGCCGTACAATTAGTCTTTGAACAGAAATTTATATATATATATATATATATATATAAAATCAGCAGGAAACAACCTAAAAATTAATTTTAAGTGGCGAAAATGAATGAGATGGTAAAAACAATTCTTGGAACACCTACATCATTCTAGCCAATTCAACATCAACACACATCCAAATTACAGGACTTGAAAACTAAGTAGTAAATTTATATGAAATATTATTACTTGGTCAAACAAGACGGCAAATTATAATTAGTAGTCTCTACCTAACCTCGACTGAGAGCCAAAGCAGGTTTGAAACTTTGAACTGCACTCAATCAGGTATATACCTATATATACCCACCAGAGTAAGAAGATGAACACAAACTAGACGAATATGGAGGAAGTAAAGGTACTAGGGTTCTGGACAAGTCCATATCCTCACAGGGTTATATGGGCTCTGAAACTCAAGGGTGTCAAATATGAATATATAGAAGAAGACATATACAATAAAAGTGATTTGCTTCTTCAGAGTAATCCAGTGCATAAGAAGGTTCCAGTGTTTTTTCATGGTGGAAAAATAATTGCAGAGTCCACTGTTATTCTTGAGTACATTGAAGAGACGTGGCCTCAGAACCCTCTGCTACCAAACGACCCTTATGCAAGGGCTGTGGCTCGGTTTTGGATGAAGTTCTTAGATGACAAGGTAATCAAATTTCCCTAATCTTTTGGCTTGTTCTCTTAGATTCATTTGAAATGTTACTTTTTCACTGACTGGTTCTTTTGTGTAAGTTAGAAGCCAAACCTTCTTGCGTTCTTTAGGAAAATTGGAGATGAGCAAGCAAAAGCAGTAAAAGACGCCCAAGAAATTATGACAATCTTGGAACAGCATAGCCTTGGGGAAAACAAGTTTTTCAACGGTGACGAGATTGGAATGACAGACTTAGTCTTCGGATTGATAACATTCTGGCTTGAGGTCATGGAAGAAGCAGCTGGTGTACAAGTGCTGGAAGTCAATCGCTTCCCTCGCTTGCAGGCATGGATTAAAAATTTCAAAGAAGTTCCTGTGATTAAAGAAAATCATCCTGATAAGAGCCGCCTGTTAGCCTATATGAAAGAACGAAGGGAGGTGCATGTCAAGACAGCAACTTCTTGACATCCACATGAACCCAATAAGAAAAAAAGTTCAAAGATAAATAAATGTAATAAGCTTCTACATTATGCTGCACAGTGTTTTGCTCCTCACTCATCTTCTTTGTCTGGGGTTCTGCTGTCATCTCTGCTGGACAACCGTCCTATTGAAGATCTTGTGATTTGTTTTCTTTAAGTTGTGTTTTATTACCTTGTGCTGTAGAATGGAGCGTCCTTTCTTTCAAATCATGGACTGGAAGGAGATCAGGTTCTGTAAGTGAATACATGATGGGTTGTGCGGCTAGCTTTGTTTGTTGTCAAATTGTGAATTTGTATTGTAAAACCAATTCACTCTTGTTAGCCAAGTCCTCTTTTATGTATTCATATTTCACACCCTTGAGCTGAGCCCATATCACTCCGTAACCATATGGACTAGGCCAAGTTCCAAACAGCTTCACTTCTTCCATTTCTTGAAATTTCCTTTTGGAATATTAAACGGGATGTCACATTTTTCTTCTTGGCCACCTTTTGACCAATTGACATGACTTTTCAAGCAATTTTGAGACCTTTTGACCAATTGGTACATGTTTTCAAGAAATTTTGAGTGTGGCCCAAGAACACCAATGGTGCTCTGCTTAGTAGTACTACGTTTTGGAGCCCTAGGCGAACATTCTAAATATAACCTTTTACTTTATATGTATATTTATGTGTTTTTTTTTTTAGTAAGTTAAAAAAATATTTTATGAACTCAAATTCACAATTGTAACATAAAAGAAACAATCAATATGTAATTTACACAATAATTTTATAACATGCATCAAAACATGACTTAAATGTCACTCGTCTTGCATTTTTTGATTCAAAAGTATCAATTAACACAATCAAATTTTTCTACCATTGTATTTTTCAGTTTCCTAATTGATTCAACTAGGTTAATTGATTTAAGCTAAGTTTTATATAAAAAAAGGTCTTTATTGAGTTTTCTCTTTTTGATTTTGAATTGAGTAATTGGGCAATTTTTAATTTTTTAATTTACAATGAGTGGGTCTTTATTGAGTTTACTTTTTTTAATTTTGAATAGAATGATTAGGTAAGTTTTATTTATTTATTTATATTTTCAATAATTGATTTAGGGCTAACATAATATTTATATAATATATATTTTTTTATAAATAATATAGGAACCTCCCAATTTGAGGGCCCTAGAAAGCTGCCATACATGCTTGTACCGAGGGCCTCCCCTAACTCCAATACACAAATTTCTACTTGAAAATTTTCTTGGCAAACAAACAGAAAAGTGACAAACTTGATAGCATTATTCATTGTATATGCCAGTTCAATTAAGTAAGTTTAAATAATATAAAGACAAACAAAGGTAATCCATTTGTGGGAGCACGTTAGAAAAAAAGAAAAAACACATCTTTACAAGAATGGAAGTGAAGCTACTAGGAGCATTGACAGGACCCGATCCAAATTCCGCTTTGAAATCCGAGTCAGACCCTGTGCATGTCCGACATCTGGCGAATGTCGGGCACAAATGACCTATTTGCCCTTCTATACAAAACATGATAAAAATAACAAGGTTAACTTCTACCGAAAAATCGGCAGAGTTTCCCTTGTATCTGGCTCCATACCAAAATCTTTACACCTGTCATAACAAGTATATATATACAACCAACTGCCAGCATACATATATATACACATGCCAAGAGTTCAAAGCTCAGTCTAGGGCAAAACATCAGAGCGACTACTGAGAATTTACAAAAGAGTGAATCTTTTTACAAACAAAATCCTACATAAGAAGAAAGGAGCGGAAGATGGGAAGTGGCCCGGTGGTGGATTCCTGTGCACGTCTACTGCCTGGGGGCGCAAAACAACAATAAAGGTGAGTGGACCCAAAAGCAAAGTTTAGAAAATATCATATGAACATACTAACCCCACTGTAAAAACAGTTATACAAACTAGCTTATTTTCTTTATTTCTGAAATCAATGCATGTATATAATTATATACATTTGAAAACAGTTTAAACCATCACCTAGGTGTACCCTTATTTCCGTCAATTCCTTATATCCGTCAATTCCTTGCATCACCATGGGTGACACATACTCGCAGGTCTCAGTGACACGAAGTCAGTCCGAGCCGCAACTCGCAGGATTCAGGGAACCGTAGTCCACCTTTATCTTCATTACTCGCTCCACATGAGTTCGAGTACCAAGGAACTCGTGGGGCAACTGTCAAGCATGCTGACTAAACCGAAGGCAACATTTAATAACTGGGTACAAGGTGATTTAAGAAAATATAAGGTTTCTGAAGAAAATCTTGTGAATAATTAACTTTCTGTAACCTTTCAAATTCTGCTGCCATTTATCTGATAATGAACAAGAATACCGGTTCCTATATGCTTTAAAGGACATTTCACTCGGCAGCATGCCACATAAAATATTTTACATAATAAAACAGCTGATAACTGAAACTGAACTGCTTAAAGTCATTTATTAAAACAAAGAGTCCACTCACTGATAGTTTGAGCTCGCTGGACCTCTTAAAGGTCCCTCCTGCGGGTCAACTGGTGCCCGGGTGCCTGAGTCAATGGCCATAATATTCTATTAATACAATATAGTATTAAATTAAAAATCCTACCCCCGGCTCCTAAAAGTACGTGCGTCAATTTAAAGTGATCCCTATGCCCATAATAGCTTTCCTTCCACGTGGGATAGTTTAGAGGTATCTTGGGACTCAAAAAGTGCTAAAGTCCAACAAGTCAATCCGGAACCCCACGGGTACAATATGATCCGGATGCCGCTAGAAGGTCCAATATATTTAGGACACATGTCCCGAGGGTATTTGTGTCAATCGGACGATCGGATTGATCACAATCCTGTAATCACATAATTTCTAAACCCTCGCCCTATGGTTCGCGTTTTCGGAGTATCCGGGACTCCGATTCACAATCCGTCGAATCCTACATGTTTCTAAAATTATCTGGAACAACATATCTAAAATTGATTACGATCCAACGGCTCAACAGTATTGAACCCGATAATCGCACAATATGGAAAATCCGTTCGAGACTCAAACGGTATCCAAATTGAGATCCGCGAATTCCTATGCGCTCGTGACGACCTAAGGATTGCATCAGAACATAGTGTCACTGCACCACACTCGCCCACGCGCCGCCGCACGCGCCGGCAGCGATGGGTGTCCAAAGCGATAACGCATCGCCAAAAAATCTCAAAACCAAGGCTCCAAACTCCTATCCTAGGTATAACACCATATTTGGAACCACTTTTATTCTTGGACTAACCCCAAAAACTGACCGGAAGTGGCCGAACACCGAGGCCAAAAGTCGGCCGAAATTCAATTCACAAACTGGGTAATCTACGGCTAAAATTGATGAAAACCTATCCAACCATCAGCTAGAGCACGAAAAATAGGTGAGAATTCATACCTTACTCGAAAGATTTGGAGGAGAATTGAAGGAGAACGAAAGGTTGGAAGTTTAGCCCGAAAATCGGCGGTTTTCTCCTTTTTCCGGCCAACTCCGGTCAGCTCATGGGCGGAGAACGGTCGGGTCTTGACGGCGAGGGCGAGGCGGTCCCGTCGGTACCGGCGTCGTAGGTCGGGGTGGCCTGTGGTGGTGGCTGGGCTGATCGGAAGGGAAGGAGGCGACGGACGTCGCGCGGGAGAGAGATAGAGAGAGAGGAGAGAGAAACTGATGGGGAAGAAAGAGAGAGAGAGAAACAGGTTTTATAAAATCTGATTTTTCAATTTACCATTTTGCCCCTCTGATATTTTAATCGTATTTTCTTCGTTAAAACTCCGATTCGAGCTTACTTCGTGTCTATGAACTCGTGTCGTCGTGCTCTACGCAACGGTGTATGTGGAATTATCAAATTTCTTTTCGGTCAAAAAGTCAACTTTGAGTTCATAAGTTAGTCAAAGGGCAAAATTGTCTTTCTGCATAATAAATTACTAATTAAATATGAATTTTAGGTTTGGGTCATTACAAGCATGGCCTAGTCTCTTTTGCTACAGAGTCATATGGCTCTAAAACTAAAGGGTGTTAAGTATGAATATGTGGAAGAAAATCTTGTGAACAAGAGTGATCATCTTTTACAGTACAACCCAGTTCATAAGAAGATCCCAATGCTCGTTCATGGCGGAAAACCAATATTAGAGTCCACTGTTATTCTTGAATACATTGAGGAGGTTTGGCCACAGAATCGATTGCTTTCAAATGATCCTTATGAGAGGACCATGGCTCTGTTTTGGATTAAGTTTGGAGAGGACAAGGTGAGACATTTAAAGTTTTTCACATGACTTAATCTATATATAAAACAAAAGGCAGAGAATGGTGAAACATTCAAAATACCAGAAAATGCCTTTGGTTAATTCAAACTTTAAAAATTAAAATTATTAATTAAATTAGGATAATATGGTAAATTCACATTTTTTCATATTTTAAAAAATTAAAATTAAAAATAAAATCAGTTAATAAGTTCTACTTTTATAGAACATAACTACCCATATTATCTTTTCTTAATTCTAAAAATAAAAATAAATATACAGTCCCGATCTCTTGGACCACAGGAGTCCAAGAGATTGTGGTCACCTACCGTTGGATATTAATTTAATTGTTCAAAAAAAGTTTCTTAAAAAGAGGGTGAACCGTTGAATTTACATCCAACAGTGAGTGACCACAAATCTCTTGGACTCATGTAGTCCAAGAGATCAGGACTGAATAAATATTATCAAAATAAATAAATAAATAAAACCAATTGACACATGCGTGAGCATATACCAAGAGACTAGTTTATGTTTAAATGAAATATATCACATTATTTGGCGAATAAATTTGATGCAGATTTTGCAAAATTCTAAGGCATAAGACGAAACATTTAATATAATCTTTCATGCACATATATTTGTATTTTTTTTTCTTTTGATAAATAGTCACAAAGCCATTGTAAAAACCTAGCGAAGAGTAAATTTAGTCTTTTAATATCATGTTTAGCAACATAAAGATTCTATTAATGTATAAGGAAAAAAAAAACACCAAACAAAAATATTGAATTGGGCCTGGTTTCATTTGTTCATATATGTTTCCTCAGTTGCAGACTTGGATAAAAAACTTTAGAGATGTCCCTGTGATCAAAGAGAACCTTCCTGAACATGATGGACTGCTGGCCTATTTTAAATCCGTAAGAGAGAAGTTTACTGCCACAACAACATCATAGATACAAGTAAAGTCATTCCATAGTGAGGGTCTTATCT
This sequence comes from Prunus persica, assembly GCF_000346465.2. Lineage (NCBI taxonomy): Eukaryota > Viridiplantae > Streptophyta > Magnoliopsida > Rosales > Rosaceae > Prunus > Prunus persica. The sequence continues at coordinate 19,504,229 of NC_034016.1, forward strand.
AAGGCCCTTAAATGAGGTATTATTTCTTAACCGTTTAATTAATTAATTTGATCCAATAATCAAGAGATAGGACAGCCTTAATTAAGGCCCTCATTATAGAATTCTACCATCGGACACATGATTTTAGGATTCGGCAATGGGCCGGCTAGCTCATAGCCACGGCCTAAAATGGGTTTTGACCCATTGAATTTAGATAGTTTATTTTCGATCCACAGATCACGAGGCAAATGATGATTGAAGGGGTAATATAGCCTCTAAACAATGATATTATGTATCAGCTCATCACTAACAGAAGTTATCGAATCCCAATAAAAACTTACTATTTTATGCATTGTTTGGTCTGGATTTGTTCTTGTGACATTATCACTTACGTACATATACTTTAATTAACAAAAGTTGAGAGATACCCCACAATTGTAATCGTCCATTTAAATATATCAATACTTACTAGAGAGATACATCAGAAAATATAGAAAATCTTAGTCCTTAGAACAAATCGGAGGAAAGTTATCAAACTTATAAGTCGCATCATATATTATATGAATAATAATGAAAAGTCACCCACCCTAAAGAAGTTCTGAAAATTACAGGATTTGAACACTAAGTAGTTAATTTATATGAATTATTATTACTTGGTCAAACAATACGGCAAATTATAATTAGTAATCTCCACCTAACCTCTACTGATATCTTGGAGCCCAAGCAGGTTTGAATTGCACTCAATCAGGTATATATATATACCCACCAGAGTAAGAAGATGAACACAAAATAAACCAATATGGAGGAAGTCAAGGTACTAGGGTTCTGGGCAAGTCCATATCCTTACAGGGTTATGTGGGCTCTGAAACTCAAGGGTGTCGAATATGAATATGTAGAAGAAGACATATTCAATAAGAGTGACTTGCTTCTTCAGAGTAACCCAGTGCATAAGATGGTTCCAGTGTTTTTTCATGGTGGAAAAATAATTGCAGAGTCCACTGTTATTCTTGAGTACATTGAAGAGACGTGGCCTCAGAACCCTCTGCTACCAAACGACCCTTATGCAAGGGCCATGGCTCGGTTTTGGATGAAGTTCTTAGATGACAAGGTAATCAAATCTCCCTAATCTTTTGGCTTGTTCTCTTAGATTCATTTGAAATGTTACTTTTTCACTGACTGGTTCTTTTGTGTAAGTTAAGAAGCCAAACCTTCTTGCGTTCTTTAGGAAAATTGGAGATGAGCAAGCAAAAGCAGTAAAAGACGCCCAAGAAATTATGACAATCTTGGAACAGCATAGCCTTGAGGAAAACAAGTTTTTCAACGGTGACGAGATTGGAATGACAGACTTAGCCTTCGGATTGATAACATTCTGGCTTGAGGTCATGGAAGAAGGAGCTGGTGTACAAGTGCTGGAAGTCAATCGCTTCCCTCGCTTGCAGGCATGGATTAAAAATTTCAAGGAAGTTCCCGTGATTAAAGAAAATCATCCCGATAAGAGCCGCCAGTTAGCCTATATGAAAGAACGAAGGGAGGTGCATGTCAAGACAGCAACTTCTTGATATCCACACGAACCCCATAAGAATAAAAGTTCAAAGATAAATAAATGTAATAAGCTTCTAAACTTTTAGGATTCGGCAATGGGCCGGCTCGCTCATAGCCACGGCCTAAAATGGGTTTTGACCCATTGAATTTAGATAGTTTATTTTCAATTCACAGATCACGAGGCAAATGATGATTAAATGGGTAATATAGCCTCTAAACAATGATATTATATGTATCAACTTATCACTAATAGAAGTTATAGAATCCCATATTTTATGCATAGTTTGGTCTGGATTTGTTCTTGTGACAAACTTATATTAAAAACTTGATGGTACAATTGAATTTCATTATAAATATAGAAAAATATACATAGTCAACAAACATAATGAACATTACCCTTAAATACATTTTTATATATATTATACATAAATAAAATCTTATATAAAAATAAAAACAACAAAACAACAAAAAGTAAATGCAATGCAACAAATAATAGAGAGAGAGGGAATTCACAAAATAAATCGAGTAGTGCCCGGCCCGGGCCCCACGTAGGTCCGCCCATGCACCCCCCCACCAGTAAAGGAGGTCATATCTTTTTCAGTCTTCAATCTTGACCCAAACACCTAAGGATATCATACTTTATAAAGTGTCATGAAAAAACCAATTTCGCCACCAATCCTTCAAACCGTGTACTTGTAGCTCAAGCAGGTAACCAAGTTGGCTGGTTGGGTATAAATACATCTACAAACCCAGAGCACAACATAACAAAAATGGCAGAAGTGAAATTACTAGGAGCTTGGCCTAGTCCATATGTTTACAGGGTTATATGGGCACTAAAACTCAAGGGTGTGGAATATGAGTATGTAGAAGAGGATGTGTTATTCAACAAGAGTGATCAGCTTCTGAAGTATAATCCAGTGCATAAGAAAGTTCCTGTGCTTGTTCATGATGGGAAACCAATTGCAGAGTCCATTGTCATTCTTGAGTACATTGAAGAGGCATGGCCACAAAACCCCCTGCTTCCAAAAGACCACCACCAACGAGCCGAAGCTCGGTTCTGGGCAAAATTTGGAGAGGAGAAGGTAATCAATCACTCTCAACAGTTTGACACGTTATGTTGTCAAAATAATTGGATCCATGAATGAATTTTTATATGAATATTTAAATATATATGTTTGTGATATCGACTATCTAACAACATAGCATGTTTATACATGAACGCGAACTAACTCATTTGTTTTGTGTAACGCAGAACCGAGCTTTTTTGGGCTTCTTTTTTGTGACTGGAGAAGAACAAGTGAAAGCAATCAAAGAAGCGCAGGAAAGTCTTGGAATCTTGGAAGAGCATGGCCTGGGAAACAAGAAGTTCTTCGGCGGCGACGAGATTGGATTGGCTGATTTGGCATTCGGGTGGATAGCTTGGTGGCTGGAAGTCCTGGAGGAAGCAGCTGGGGTTAAGGTGCTGGAAGATGACAGCTTTCCTCAGTTGAAGGCATGGATGCAAAGCTTCAAGGAGTTTCCCACAATCAAAGAGAGCCTTCCAGATCGCAGTGCAATGTTGACCTACTTCAAAGGCCGAAGAGCAACATTTGTTGCTTCTGCAGCAGATGCATAAACAAAACATGCTAGTACCTGCTGGTGTAGGATTTGTTATATAATGGCATGCTTTCATGTTATATTAGTTGATATACTGTTGTTTCTGTATTTTACTTAATTAATAATCACCAATAAAAAAGAGCTATCACTTTCGGAATTTTTTTTTTCTTTTCACTTACTGTTGACCTTCTCGGCCTTATACTAGAGCACCATCATTGTAATGGTACATTAAATATAGAGTGCTGCTAAACGAACTCTAAAATTAACTGAGTACACTTTATGATCTAAGTATACCCTAATATTTAAATTAAAATATAAAATTAACTAAGTACACCCTATTTAATTACCAAAAATACCCCGAATACACCCTAATCCACTCTATCACACAACAGCAAACCCATAAGCATCTGATAACAGCATTCATTAAGGTCAAGTGGCATACTAAATTATTCGGATATCATTACTAAGAAGCTTTGATTCAAAGGTAGCAGAAAGCCCCTTGTTTTCTCTTTGATTTATTATTAGCCATTGCTATGTGGTTCTTTAATTGATTAAATGATGTTTACCATATCTTAAATTAGAACGGATAAAACAAAAGATAAGAAGTTCAATTTAGGGATGCATGTATCGTGATGACCTTGTTGGGATACCTGTAGGAAATCCTATCTTTGTATGATCGGTGTGTCTGGCTTTTTCTCCTTCAACCACTAAATGGGCCTTCCTCAATTTTATCTTTTAATTTTCCTTATATTTGAATTCTCTCTGCATCACTTTCCCTGATTTGAGTTTGAATGAATTAGCCCATGTACCTCATTCAACTACATAATGGAATAGGGTTTCTATCTATTTTTCCCAGGTAAGCAGATTCTTCAACTCAAATCCCAAATGTTTCAATCTTTATTTTCTTAGTTTTCACCCAAATTGAATTGGGTTTCTTCAATTTTTTAGAATTTCAATACACAATTACCGAATTCCAGTTTCAATTCCAAGTAAGCACGTATGAACTCGCTTGGTCTTTGGAGTTTTTTAAATCTTTTTCATTGTCAAATAAAAGGAAATAACAGAGTTTTTGGAGTAGGGTTTTTTGTTTATGTTTGATTAGAGTTGAATATGGTGAGTAGGGTGTACTTACTAAAATTACATTTGCTTCACAATTCAAAATATCCTTTTTGGTCATTTTATATTAGGATAAATTAGTAATTCAATAAATAGTTTGATAGTATGGTGTACTCAGTTGATTTTATGGTTCGTTTGGCAGCACTCTAAATATATCAATACTTACTAGAGAGATGCATCAGATAATATAAAAAATCTTAATCCTTAAAACAAATCGGAGGGAAGTTATCAAACTTATAAGTCGCATAATATATTATATGAATAATAATGAAAAGTCACCCACCCTAAAGAAGTTTTGAAAATTACAGGATTTGAAGACTAAGTAGTAAATTTAAATGAATTATTATTACTTGGTCAAACAATACGGCAAATTATAATTAGTAATCTCCACCTAACATATCTTGGAGCCCAAGCAGGTTTGAATTGCACTCAATCAGGTATATATATATATACCCACCAGAGTAAGAAGATGAACACAAAATAAACCAATATGGAGGAAGTCAAGGTACTAGGGTTCTGGGCAAGTCCATATCCTTACAGGGTTATGTGGGCTCTGAAACTCAAGGGTGTTGAATATGAATATGTAGAAGAAGACATATTCAATAAGAGTGATTTGCTTCTTCAGAGTAACCCAGTGCATAAGATGGTTCCAGTGTTTTTTCATGGTGGAAAAATAATTGCAGAGTCCACTGTTATTCTTGAGTACATCGAAGAGACGTGGCCTGAGAACCCTCTGCTACCAAATGACCCTTATGCAAGGGCCATGGCTCGGTTTTGGACCAAGTTCGGAGATGACAAGGTAATCAAATCTCCCTAATCTTTTGGCTTGTTCTCCTCGATTCATATGAAATGTTACCTTTTCACTGACTGGTTCTTTTGTGTAAGTTAGAGGCAAAACTTTTTGGGATTCCTTAAAAAAACTGGAGATGAGCAAGCAAAAGCAGCAAAAGAGGCCCAAGAACTTCTGACAATCTTAGAACAGCATGGCCTTGGGGAGAAAAAGTTTTTCGATGGCAACAAGGTCGGGATGACAGACTTAGCCTTTGGATGGATAGCATTCTGGCTTGAGGCCATCGAAGAAGCAGCTGGTGTACAAGTAATGGAAGTCAATAGCTTCCCTCGCTTACAGGCATGGATTAAAAATTTCAAGGAAGTTCCTGTGATTAAAGGAAATCATCCTGATAAGAGCCGCCTGTTAGCTTATTTGAAACAACTAAGGGAGGTATATGCCAAGCCAGCAACTTCTTGATATCCAAGTCTTAATATTTCCAAGTATACCACATGAACCCAATAAGAATAAAGGTTAAAAAATAAATAAAAGTAATAAGATTCTACATTCCAATAAGAGAATAGTTCCAACAACATCTAGATACCTTTGAAACTCTGCATAAGCTTCACAAACCCTTCATTAACTGCCAAATCATAAAGGTTTATGAAAACGAATTAGCCTTCACAATATATTTTCTCTAATCATTGCAATTTGTCGAGGCAGAAATGGGGCGTATGTTCTTTCAACTCATAGACTGCAAGGAGACAGGTTCTGTAAGTGAATACATGCTGGGTTGTGGGGCTAGCTTTGTGCGTTTTTAGCCTTAGCTTCTGACAGCAAAGGTTCAAGTTCACCTTTTCGGTATAGCTTCACAGTATCTGCATATCAGAATAAAGAGCAACATTAGAATTAAAATATTTTCCCTTTGTTCAACTTCTTTTTTAATCTTTTCACTTTGTGTCACCAGAGATTTTATAACTAGCTAGCAGCACCAACACGAAGATACACAATTTTTTATTCAGAAAGGGAAGAGTTCTTTGTACTGCATATTTGCTTGTTTATTGAACTTTTGCGTGCACATTGGTCATGTATGTTTTTATGAGTATTATAATCCTTAGACCCTACATGGAGTTGAACCCTAAACTTTCCACTCCCTTTTAACTCAACAAAGTTTTGCTAAAAAACCAGTGCTATAAAAGATAAAAACATTCATGTAAGAATGTCATACCTGTACAACCACCAATGTGTTTCCCCGCTGCATGAAAGGAACAAACGTGTGAGCTTCTAGTATCATTAAAGAGCCAATAAGATAAAAATTAAAATATGACTACTTATAATGTACTTCGAAAACATTAGTTGGTAATATCATTCTTCAGATAGTGCCTATCAGTTAATAAAGAATTTAACTAGAGTAACATAGAAGCCTGATAAGACAATCAGCCACTGTTGAGAAATCGCACTAAGGATAGAACTAGTATAAAGTCAAAATCTGGAAAACAGCAAACATTTTTTTCTTCTTCTACTAGCACTTTACTATATTGCCTAATCTTACATTTATAACCATTTCGATATTTAGAAGTAACAGCTTCTACAGTAATAAAGTAAAACAGTGTTGGTTGTATGTCTCACACCTTTACACTGTTGACCATTAACAGGGAGCGAGGGATAGAGAAATAAAATCACATTTTTCAAGAAATGACTCCATGAGATCTCCAAACTGTTAAAGAATCCAAGAAGTTTCATTTATATTCCAGCATTTTCTCAGTAACCAAACAGAGTGAGAAAAAAAAGACAGCAAAAGAGAGTTCAGGGGTTTCTTTAGTCTTTACTTACTTTTGTATGCAGCCTTGGAGGATGAGATTGAGTGTTTGAAAAAACAACTAAGAAGGGAATATAGCCTTGAGATTGAGTTTGGAGAAAAGAATGAAAAACAGGAACATTTGTGTTTGAGAAGAGAATGGAAAAAAAGGATTCAGCAAGTCACCTTTTGGTTAACTTTTCAAACTTTTAATAAAATAAAATAAAAAACTACCCCCAACCACATATGTATAATATCTAGACTTGATTTTAGATTTGGCGGTGAAGACAAACAATTTGTTGATCAAAGAGTATGTTATTTATCAACAACGGATACTTCCCGTATATACTTATTGAATTTATTGTTGCACTTATCAAATGACACACTCAACGAACTACAGTTCCTAACGAGTATCAAGGACAATTAAATTTGTATAAAAATTGCAATAAACATCATGTTGAGATACTATATAGAAGAAATACTTGTACTAAGCTACCCAGAGCTGCGGCCTAGGGTAGCCTAAATGGGGGTTCGCCCTTGGATCCATCATGTGTATATTAATGCAGGTCTCATCATTTGAGCAGAGAAAAACATAATTGAGATGGTTTAGGTTAACCACTAAGAATCACAAAGAGTGTTTCTTACCAATAAAAACATTCGGGACAGTATGCTGTCCTGTAAGCCTCTCCAATACCTTTTGCAGCTGTGGCCCTTGGGGACCTGAAAGAGAGAAATGGCTTTCGAATTTAAGCATAATTCGATCAAGTCTAAAGACAAAAGTGATAAAACAGAGTAGGAATCAAACAATACTTCTCAACATTCAAACTAAGCCAAACAGAAACATACCCTATCAAATTGGGGAGAAAACAAAAAACCTATGAATTTTGTGTACAAAAGCACACTTCTTTTCTTAATTCTAGAAACATATTATCTCGAACATTGCACAAGCTAGAAACTTTCTGTTTCATAAGGTGAATGGAGCTCAACAATTTGTTCGTTTGTATGCATAATCAGCTTCAAATTTTCCATTCAAACTGTTCTACTACATCTGGGGCACAGAAAACTGAGGCTAAATTATCAAATTACATTAAATCTAAAAGGACATAACTGGACACTCGAGAATTCAAGCAAGCAAAGACTTAGAATGCATTTTCATCCATCAAGCACCTAAACTGAAATTTGATAACAAAAACAAAGTTGCATATTGTTGGCATTTTATGGAGAGCAAGAAAGCATACCAAGTTCATCCAATTCAATGACCATCGGCTCCACACCAAGCCTTTTGAACAACGATTTCACCTCAGAGGAGTACCTTCAACCCAATTTCCAACAAACCCATTTCAAATTTCTCAAAAAGAAACCAAATTGACAAAACAATCAACATGAAAATTGAAAATTTACGAAACCCAATAGTAATGGGGATTTGATGAGATGTATGTACTCACGAACACCACGTTTTGGAATAGACAACAACTGGGTTCTCATCCACCGTCTTCTTCACGCTCTCTTCGAGCCGAGAACCAAAAGAGGAAGCCATGGCCTTAACAGAGAAGGATCTCCATCTTCTTGAGCCATTGATGCTGAAAAGGCTTATGCTTGAGCTGCCTCTTGGGCTGCAATTGTTGCTCAAAGGAGCAGAGCAAATGGAGGACTTGTTCGTAGAAGAAAGAATGCGAGCAGAATTTAGAGAAACAGATGTGAAATTGGTGAGGTTATTCGAGACTGCCATTGTTGCTGTCTCGCTTCAGCTTTCTTGGAGCTTTTTGTTTATTTTTGTTTTTGTTTGGGCAAATCCCTTGCTTTGCTTGCTTGATTCTCCTTCCTTTTTGGCTTTTTCTTGTTTGGGTTTTTGACTATTAGTTTTCAGGTTCTTTGATATTCACTCACAGATGATGAGTGAAAACAGGAACTGGGTTGCGCCATTGGTTTAAGTTTAAGCCTTTGGCAGTTGGACTACATTTGTGGAAGTTTCACAAAGCCACAGAAGCCAAGCATTTCATATCCTGCAGTTGGCTATGGGCTGATGGGCCTTCAAAGATGAAAGATTGGTTTTTTTTTTTTTTTTTTGGGGTAAAAAAGATTGGGTTTAAGTTGTGTATCTTGATCACAATCTGGGCCTAGTTGGCTATCATCACCAATGATAGTTATCTTAGGCTTCCTTTTCCTACAAAGAATGGATACTTGGGTATTTTTTAGTAAAAAGAAATCACAGATTATAATCAATGATCGTTTTTGTGTTTTACAATCCAGTATTCCTTTTCATTTTAAGCCACAGATCATAACCATTTTGGTTGTACAATGATAGCAGGTTTTGTCTCCTCAATATATATGATGAAACATGATCTCAGCTACTGCATTTCTATAGACTCTTCAAACCAGCTGTGATATATTGTATGTTCTTTGAGGACACAATAGGGAACGTACCTATTTCCCACATTTCTTTTTCCCTTCATTGCAGCTTCATCAGATATACATGCATATATCTCAGGCCAAAACTTGAGTAATGATCATAGCACATTTATGAATTCTGTTTCTATGTCAGGCAAGACTTGTTGCATGCTCAGTCTCATTGCTGTCTGGTTTCAGGTTTTGGTTGCAATGGATCCATATAGACACAACCTTAATTATGAACAGGCAGTTTATGTCCCACATTGGACAAGATAAAAGAAAAGGATGGGCTGCCAACTCAGGGTGTCAAGTAAGAGGTTACAACCTGAGTTGAAGAAGCTTGAGTTTGTCTATCCAACCTGGATATACTCATAAGAATCTTTGCTGTTTACCTCCATGCGTTTAATACATGTTTCTGAATGCTGGACTTTGATCTCTCTAAGTTAAGTGTAGTCAAAATCAAGTTTCTTGAATTATTTGTCATCTGAAGAATAGATAAACTTGGAGGAGTCTCCATTGATAATCTATATATATAAAGCAAAAAGCTGAGAATGGTGAAACATTCAAAATACCAGAAAATGCCCTTGGTTAATGCAAACATTAAGAATTAAAATTATTAATTAAATGAGGATAATATGGTAAATTCACAATTTTTCATATTAAAAAAATTAAAATTAAAAGAAAATTCAAATAATGGATCCTATTTTTATGGAACACAACTATCCATTATCTTTTTTCATTCTAAAATAAAATAAAATATTTTTAAAAAAAAACCTCTCGCAGGCGCATAAGCGCATGCAGAGAGGCTAGTGTCAAGAATAATTTTGAATAACCATAGTAGTTTGGGTTGATTAAAGCAAATGATATAAGAGGAATTAGGACTCGTTTGGGAGTGATTCTAGATAAGTCAATATCCAGCAGCACTCCCAAATGAGAACTAAAAATCGCTTACTTAAAGTGATTATATGGAAAAACACGTGAGAGCTGCTTCTCCCCATAATTGATTCTGGCCCTCCCAAAATCACTTCCAAAACGCCTTAGTATGAAATATCTGAATTGAATTAAAAGAAAAGTTTATTGTGATTGTGGGAAAGGAAAGCATGGGATGAACGAAATATGGAAGGGTATCTGTCTGAGTGTGTGACAGCATCCTACAAACACAACGTACCATCCAGCAAACGATTGCACCAGTCAATTCAATTGTACTTAAAAAGAGTACTAAAACAGTTGATGCAGCTGGACACAGACACTGCAGCTTAATTTTCTGCCTGTTCATAGTTGATACTGATTTATCAGAAAGCTTATAGCCCAAACAAAATGTTGCATTTCCTGTGATACTTCTTTTACTTTAGGATGCAGATCCTACGGATTATCCTTTTAGGTCCACCAACTCAGCCTGCAATAGACACAACATGTGAAGGGGCAAATTCTGATTTTACAAGCTCCAATGGTTTGTGCAAGCAGAAGAAAAATGGGCCCTTGGCCCCTTCAAGTGAAGGGATTGTGGCAATGAAGAAATGTGGCCATCCCATGTGTTATTTTAGTGTTACTGGCAGAAAATGTCTCTTGGCAGAAGAACAGAGAGAAGAGGACAAACTGCAGCTGTTATCCGCAGTCAGGTTTTTGAGGAAAGCTCATACTGTTTTTGACTCAATGGATATTGCTCTGTGTGTCCCATGTTTTCTTTTCCAAATATTTTTGCTCATTTTAATTCTTATGGTGGGCTTTCATGTGCTACTTTGCAGTGCAGCAGAATGCAAAAGTTATTAAAAATCTATTATGTTGATGTGCTTCAGTCATATTATTTAGAAAGTTAAAGATTTCAAAACATCTGACAGAAAAACAAAAACAAAAAGTATGGATTCCTCTTCCATGTTAATTAATTTTAAGGTTAGAGCCCGGTTTGGTGTAGAGATACTCACCTAATCCTCTAGGTCAGAGCCCGATTTTTATACTTGTTTCATCCTTCATCAATAATAAAACACTATCACCTTTGAGTCCAACAACCAAAAAAAAATTAAAATTTAAGGTCTACCTAAATCCAAATAACACATACAATGTCAACTTCGATACTAAACTTGAGAATTTTTTTCTTTTGGTAGCATTTTTGGCAGTTTAACTAAGCCTGTAATCTGGATAATATCTTGTCTTTGTGCAGAAAACAGGTAATTTGGTGTCTGATCTGACAGTGCAACATGTTTCTATTTATGAAAATTATCCAATAATCTGTCTTTTGTTCATTGAATCAGTTGCATTCAATGGGGATGATATAAGTAAGAACTAAATAAGGCACATGGATATCTAATTCCAAAGAAGTTTGTTGTCCCCTCCATGTAGATTGATTCATTCACATTTAATGAGGTTGGGATTTCTCTTGGCCAGAATGATGAAGCATAGAATGTGTAGGAACTAAATAAGGCATGAGAATGTGATAGTTGGATACCTATTTCACTGAAAACAAACTATATGTGTGTGGCTGCTGATACAAAGTTTTTTTTGTGGATGAAAGGAACTTGAGTAGTTTTCTCAAGTCTAGAAAAGTATTTTGTGCCAGTTTTCCTTTATAACTTCTTAGTCACAATCACACTTAAATGAACTAATAATCTCCTAATCTGCTGCCTAAACACCACAGGCATATCTGTTCAGCTTGCTTTACTTTCTGCTAATAGAATTATATGCATCATGCCCCTTTGCCTTTTTCTCCATGTTGAGCAATTTAAAATTGTCATTGGCACAGTTGCAAGAAGGTCTTGAGCTCCTTTACATAATCAAATGTGTTAAACAACTGAATACTACATAACATTACAAAATCAGTTCAAAAGTTTTGAAGTGTATACATTCCTCTCTAGATACCCTTTACAGAGAAGATTTAACTGTAATTTTCATGGAGGGCTTTGTGGCTCTATCCATGTGCAAGGCAACAGAAGCTTAAAGATTGATATTTTATTTGAGCATATAATTAAGTTGGTCAACCTCAAGATAATAGTATTAAAGACTGGTGATCTGTAGACATATTGGAATTTGGCTAATTCTCAAGAGAGAGAAAACAAGGTGGTGGGTATGGCGGAGTTGAGTTGCACTGTCCTAGATGGGTCCTACCCATCTTATGATATAGATGCTTATGGCAAGTTGACAATCTGAAACACTGAATTAGTGGGCTGCCCTTTTCTTTAATGGGTTTTGGGAAACATTGGTGTAAGCTTAAGCAATAATCTTCTTAGAGCTATATTACTTCAAGTAGCTCTTAGCTAACAATGAGGAACCTTTGCACATGAAAATCCCTCTAAAATTAATGCAAGAGGGAGAGAAAGTGGGGAAGGAACTTGTTAATTTAACACTTGAAATTAAACCATGGAGATTCTTAATTATACTTAAATTTAAAGAGTATGTGCTAAATGGGGATTTTTTGATCTTTGAAGTAAATTAATCGGGCTTTTGTGAAAAGTTGTTGGTAAGTCGGATAGAAGGGTTAGTCGGGCGGTTTGCGAGAATAATAAAACCGAAATTGAATTGGAAACCCTGTCATTTAACTTTTTCATTGGATTAATATGATACAAAAAACCAAAAAAAACCTGTATGGAACTTCAGAAAAAATAAAAGAAGAAGAAGAAGCCTCATCATCCTCAAATTACAAAATGCCCAAACATTTTCAAAACTTGGGCCTTTGGAGAGGGCTCTGTCTATGTGCTATCTGTTTGTTTCTTTTCTTTGCATATACAGTATTTTTTTTTTTTTCAGTTTTTTTTTTTTTTTTGTTACACCATGGAGTTAATTAACCCCAACTAAACACTGAAGTCAATGGACGGTCAATCTGAATGAATGGGCATATTTAGAACTGGGAAATGCATCTTCTATGGCAAGCTGTGGTTCTCTTTTTTATCTGCTTGGTTTCTCCTTTCCAGACCTTGCCAATATCTTGTGCAATTCTCATGGCATCAGATGATGCACCAGAGAGCCCCCTCCTTGTGAACCCAACTGCATAGAGCCCAGCATTTCCTTTCCAGCCATGTGGGAATGGCTGCTTTGGGAATCCATTCTTAGAGAAGAAATCACCTTCCTGTTAACATAATAGCAAAAAATAGATTAGACTCTAAACAAAAATACCAAATAATATTCTATACAATACATTTTTAATCGCCTATACAACCGGTGTATGCAGTGCGCCTCTCACAATAACTGGTCAAGTGACAAGTACGTGTGAGGCCCCGTTTGTATACAACAGTTGTAGGGAAGGCTTTTCTCCAAAAGTAACAGAGGATTTTCATTTTGTAAATGTTCTCACCTGAAGCCAAGAAGGGACATTGCTGCGGTAGCCAGTAGCTAGAACAACTGAATCAATATCAAGCCTTTCGCCATTGACAAGCTCAACTTGGCCACTTGAGAACCTCTTGATTCCAGGAACCACTTTAATACCACCAGACTTAATTTTATCCAGCGCTCCAATGTCCAAAACAGGGGTCTTCCCCTCCATGTTCTTGAGCTCCATTGGTCCCACAGAAGGCCTGTTCAGTCCATATTTCTCAATGCTTCCTAAAATCAACCATGAGAACAGTAAGAGGAGCTTGTCAGCCAACCAAATGGGCAGCCATTTCAGCAACAGAACAGCCAATTCGAATGTCGATTTTCCAAACATTTCTCTAGGCAAGACATGAACCTGTACAGCAAAGACAGAGCAAAACTTATCAGAACCCCATAATAGATTAAAACCCATCAAAGGAAATGAGCTAAAAAGTTGTATTATATCAAACACTTACCGAGCTTCTAACCACCATTGATGGCAAGGCATTGTGGTTGCAGAGGTCAAGAGAGAGTTCCATGCCTGAATTTCCACAGCCAACAACAAGAACTTTCTTTCCTCTGAAACTTTCTCCAGACTTGTACTCACAAGCGTGCACAACTTTGCCTCCAAAATCCGACAAGCCATCGAATTCCGGCACGACACACTCTGCATTTTCGCCGGTGGCCACTATGAGCCACCTGCAAATGTACTCCACCTCGGACCGGGTCGACTCGGTTGAGGTAACGGTCTTCACCCGCCAGAAACCGCTTGTCTCATCGTACCTTGCAGACTGGACGCAAGAATTGAACTTTGGGTTGATCTCAAAGTGTTTGGCGTATGATTCAAGGTAGTCAATGAATTGTTTCTTTGTTGGGTACTCAGGGAAGTCTTCAGGGAATGGAAGCTTGGGGAGTTGGCAAAATGCCTTGGGAAGGTGAAGCTTAAGCCTGTCATAGGTGCGTTTTTGCCATAGGGATGCTATGCATTCAGCTCTTTCAAGCACCACAAAGGGCACTCCTTGGTCTCTGAGGCAAGCCGCCGTTGCTAGTCCTGATGGTCCGGCCCCAACTATGACTGGGCCATTGACCATGATACAACGGCGAGCGAAGGAATCTTTATAATCCACTAGACGAAACATGTACTCCATGTTGATGATCAAAGAAGTAGACTTTAAAAGTGTGAGTTTTTTGTTTATTTGTGGGAGAGTAATGGGATTGAAGCACAAAACAATTTGGGATTGTTTTGGAAGTGATTGTTGTTGCAATAGATCAAAGATCTATGAGAAGGTTTTGGTTGTTGATGTTTTTTTGAAGTGTTTGCAAATGAAGAACTTTGTTGAGAGAATAGTGAGTTTGGTTTGGAGGGGGAGAGGGTGCTTAAATAGATGAGAGAGGTGCTGTGATAGGAGTGTGGGGAGTTAAATGCCTCTGAGAGTTCACTTTCAAGTCATAAGCTTTGGGCTGCCTTTTGCTTTATTTTATTATTATTATTTTAATTATTTTATTTTAATAATCACACAATATTTTCTCAACATTATATTATTAGATCTTATTTTTGCAATTATTTTATTGGATTATTCTTTTCTTGGAAAGTTTTCATCAAGATGAAGCTCTCTTTTTTCTTTTTTCTTTTTTTTTTGAAGAATTGATTGTTGTTGTGTGTGAAATAAGAGAGGAGGGGAATATGCTTCAATCACCCAAGGAGGCATGCATTTATATAAAGAAAATACTTCGTTCTTTACCAAGTAAGTAAAAGCTTATATATTCATGTTAATAACACTGTGACATGTGTGCAGAAATTTAATGAATTATTTTTATATATGTATTAAATTGTGATTCATATGAAGAAAGAGTATCTCTTTACCGATAAGTCTTCGAATTATAAATGAGTCACATTAAAATAAAATTGGAATTATAGATATCAAAATAATGCAATTGTGAGTATTTGTTCATAATTCATCGTATATATACACAAAATTGAGAGAGAGAGAGAGAGAGAGAGAGAGAGAGAGAGAGAGAGAGAGAGAGAGAGAGAGAGGATGTTGGGAAAGGAACGTCATCCTCAACTGATTTAATTTGGCCCACAATTGAAAAAAATAATTGAAAAATGAAAAGAGGAAAAAAAATCTCAAGAAGTCGATGCCTAAGTGGCAGGATGCTGACTGGGAGGCACGAGCACTGTGCCCACGTGGAGTGGAGGAGCCAACTTGCTGTTGGGGGCTCACTTAAGGAGGAAACTGGACCCCCTCCGCCATTGCAAGTTTCCGTGCATTGGGATCGCGACTGGTAAAGCTGTGTTCGGCCCACAAAGCCCATCCCGCCAACGTTCTCCACACCACGCTAGCGCCTTCCCTGGCCCCACATTTGTCCAACTCATTTGTTAGCTATGCTCTATGATATTATTTGCTTTCCTTTTTTCTTTTTAAATACAAACGACAAATGATAGTTTAAACACACTACAAAGTTGTTATGAGAATTCAAACTTAAGATTACTAGTTTATAAGTTAAGGTCCTTTTTTTATTGGGTTAGATTCCGTTGCCTTTTTCTTTTTTCTTTTACTGATGAAGTAAGTGATGATACCTTTGTCCAATTTAGTACGAGAGACACCAACTTATCAATTTCTTTTTGCAAATGATATCTTGTTTTCATTTGTTCATGTTTGAATACACCCTTTTATTTATTAAAAATAAATAAATTGTCACGTCAATTGGCTAATAATCAAAAGTTGGGAAGGAGTTTATGGCTCCAGTATTATTGACTAATTTATTATACGAAATTTATCATGACGTATATATTCTATTGATTATTTATTCTAGTGACATTCAACGTTTACTTTATAAGAGAAAATTCTAAATTCAAATATATCATGAACGAATTTGTTATTAAATAAATAAAAATTGTCATGATACATTCGTTGTTCTCTAACTTTTACTTCCTCATTTCTACTTGATTTATTTTCCTTGTTCATTAACTTCCATTTCTATATTGGTTTGTATCGTTACAACCAAAAAAAGAAGAGACCCTAATTTTGGGATTTTCTTTTGCACTTGGTTATATCAAACATCTAAACTAAAAATAATGCTTGAAAATTAACTATTGTTTAGTAATTGCATATGTTAAATACAAATGAAAAGGCTTGTTTTCATTAGCAATGCATACAATTTGAGAATAAGATATTCGCATATCATACCATATTGGTTTTTTTTTATTTTTTATAATAAGTTTTGAAATTATACATTTAGGGTTTATTTGGTAGAGAGGATTAGAGTAGATTAGATTAGTAAAATGCCTATATTTTATGTGCATTCAAGGATAATATATGGACTATCTGTAAGATGTTGATGACTAAAACTTATCCCTCTTAATCTCCTTGAAAATAGTGAGAGATAAGTTTTAGTCATCAACCTCTTATAAATAGTCCTCCTTCATCTTCAAAGTTAGACAATAATATCAATATTATGTTTTGATTGACTCTACTACCTTATACCGGTGAAACCTTCCCACAAATTAGTTTAAAAAATTGAGTTGTAACCTACTTTTATAGGTAGAAAGCGCACTCGCACCTATCTCATATATAAAAATAGTTACTTTCTCTAACACCTTTGGGAAATTAAATCCAATGCTTGTCAAATAAAATGAACCACGATGTTCTAGCCAGCTAGCCTTAAAGATCGCATGAATCTAGCTAGCTACATTTTACTATGTTATTTGATAAAACCTAGAGGCTTGTTCATGGTACGGGGAAGGGTGGGAAATTCATTTCATGTTCTACTTTCGGTATCAATTGATTGAATAGAACCCATGTTGACACGCGTCCCCTGGCTAAAGCTAAGCTAGAAAGTGAATTCTTAGAGGTTTTCTAATGAAGTTGATTATGGCGGTGATTATACCTAGGTTTGCCTTTTAGGGTTTTGTATAATAACCTTATAACTTGTGTGAGATGGGTTAGCTAGGGCCTGTCAAAGTACAACTTTGTGGCTAGTTTTGAGTTGGAAAATCATTGGTCTGCCCCACAGCCACCCACCCCCACTTGTAGCTCTGAGTATGAAATATATAGATATATTCATAGGGAGAGGAGAGGGAAGCATGTGCATGAAGCCTTGAATTCCATGAGAGTCTCTCCTTTTCATGAAAGGTTTTGGAGATATCAGCTTGGCACTTCTGAGAATTTACATATTAAATTGGTTTTGAAATGAGTATTTTCATCATCACCATCAACAATATCTGAATAGCTGCTTTGCATGCTCGCTTTACCTCTAGAGAAACACTTTTGTGGAAGGAGAGGATAGTATTGTTTTGTTATTTTTGATTAATTATAGTATGTTAAGTATGATAATTTTTTTACTTGGTATATTATAATTGGTCGGGCCATTTCACACAAGGTTTTTTGCGACTTTCAAATCCAATATATGGGATGGTATTTAAAAATATAAAAAATAAAAAATACTTAGCTTTTTACATGTAAGGAGTCATTTTTTCTTTCAAATAAATCACAATCGGACATGTATACATAACCTTGTAATATTAGCAAGTTATTTTTAAGGAAGAAATATTTAGTATCTTACTTGTAAGGAGTCATTCTTTCTTGTAGATAAATCACAATATACATAAACTTTTTCTTTTGTATTTTTAGTGAGTTATTTATGCATATATATCAAACTGATTTATAAATGACTTTTTACGTATAAGGAGCCAAATAGTATCCAAA
This sequence comes from Prunus persica, assembly GCF_000346465.2. Taxonomy (NCBI): domain Eukaryota; kingdom Viridiplantae; phylum Streptophyta; class Magnoliopsida; order Rosales; family Rosaceae; genus Prunus; species Prunus persica. The sequence goes on from NC_034016.1 coordinate 19,522,404, forward strand.
AAACAAAGCTCCAAATGCAACATACAAAGGTGATAGATATTAAGATATGTATGAGAGAGAATGAGTATAAATATACATGATTTTGTGTAGTGATATATATGATATCCCATGCATGATATGATAGGGATATGTGTTTTTTTGTTATCCCTATGGCTTGTATATTCTACCAGCCTTGCAATGCTCCACTGCCAGTCTGCCAGCTTGGTGGCTCATAATCTTATTAGGGATGCTTTCCACTTTTAGGATGGGGGTTTATTGTTTTCTAGCTTCTCTTTTCTTTTTCTCTTCTCTCATAGCGAGATCCCAGGGCTTTCTTCCATCGATGTATGCATGCATGCTTTTAGTTCTCTGTGTCTGTGGTCGGCGGGGACTTGCTAAGAAGCAAGCAAGCAAGCTCGTTTAATTAACATTGTGTATTGGGAAGAATATTCATCTTTTTAAGTGTTGATTAATTAATTAATTGTGGAAAAGTAGTTTTGTTCTTTTAAATAACGATAATGAGTTCCGGTCACGCGTAAGGAAAAGCACTTCCAAGAAAAGCGAAACTCATTAGGATATCACTGGCTTTCCTAGTTGTTGTTGTATATATATATATATATATATATATATATATATATATGCTAGCTAGCCTTGCTAGAAGCTCAGTTGCCAACTGAATTCTTCTCACCAAGCAGAAAGCTAACTCTATATATATCTTGGGGGATGGGAATGGCGGTGCCACAAGTGGTGGGCATGATACGTTTGGATTATATAGGTAGCTGCTACATAAATTTAACATGCAAAACAGATTAATTGGCTAAGGGTAAATGTTAGAGATCAAGGTTGCCTCATCACTTCCATATATACACATCTAGAAAGTAGAGCAAATTTATAAACAAACTGATAATAATCTTCACTCCAATAATATAGATGCTCTTATGTTGATTTTATTAATATTTATAAGATTTAGTGAGGGATTAAAATGAAGAGAGATTACATATATACGATATGTTTGAAGAATTAAAAAAAACGATAGTATTTTATTAATAAGATAAACAAAAATAAGTACAAAGCAACTAAAGTGTCGAATATAAATACAACTTTTTCAGTAACCAAACGCAATAACAAGTTGAATTGATCTAAAAAGAATTAATACGCATAAATTTCTTTAAATAAGATTATAACGGTCCTTTTTCTTTTCTCCTCATCATTTTCTACATAATTTGGGTAGTCTAAAAAGATGTCTTTACACTACTTTCATGGTCAACCAGAGCGACGGATTATATATAGAATTTCAATTTGGTATGAAAGGGAATATATATGATAAATTTAAAATGTAGTGTTAGGTACAATCCATGATTAAGAAAGGACACAAAAAAGATTACAATAGGTTGATTATAGTATATGTTTCTCTCTCTTTCTATGCATGTTCATTTCACTACAACTTTTTTTAAAAGCTCCATCTCATTATTGTTTGTAATTGAGTTGGCGACTAACCAATCATTAAAACAAACGTAAGGAGAATAATAACTCGCCTACCTGACAGATCAACGGCTCCAAATCCATCCTACTACTGATTTCTATCCAACGGTTAGGGTTAATTGGCTAGAGATATGCCCCAAATTGCCTCACATGACATGCACCACAAACTTAATTAAAATTTTCAAAGAATAAAAGAAAAAACAAAAGAAAATCTTTTATTAATTTATATATACACATAGGAACCTTGGAAAGATTTGAAAGATCTTCGTTTCAAAACCTCCTTATGTTTTGTTTCATGTGGCTCACTACATACAAGCAATATACCAAAATTACATTAAATTAATTATAGGAGGAATATATTTCGCATGTGGTTGGATTTCTTCTAGATATATATTCCAACATAAAATCTTAGTGATGATATGATTAGTACTAAGATACCACTCTTAAGTTTTGTTTAGGGTTTTGGTCAAGGCTAAACTTCATGACATTCTATTCGGTCAACATTTTTTTTCTTGGAAAAAAATGAAAATGCAAAGAGTAGTTCTTTTACATGAAATTGCATGTTGTCAGTCAAAGTTAACTTTAAATAATTAATGGTTCCTTTTTGTGCAACATGGCCGGCCAAAAAAACCAACCAAAAAAAAAACCTAACAAGTTTACCAATGATTTTTTATATAAATTTTGCAATTTAAGCCTCCTCATAATTGTAATTGTCTCTAATCACAAGAAAAGTCATAGTTAAGAAGGTACTTAAACTTCCAATTATTCCTTTTTTTTTATTATTTAACTTATACGTAATTGATTAATTCTTTTCCGTGCATCAAACAGAACCTTATTAGGCATTTTCGCCTATTCAGAATCCTAAAACACATTCTTAACTATTTAGATCATTGTAAACATTCCTTTTAATAAAATAAAATACGAAAACATTTGTAACGATGTTAACTTAGTAGAATGTAGCATGTGATGTGGCTCCCAAATTTGATAATTAAAGAAGAGTCCCAAATATAAAATATAATTAGAATGGCCCTAAACTCAGGATTACGCTGATCAAAATAGTAGTCACCCGGCAAGGATCCCAGCTCCCCAAATAATCAGCGTTGTGTTAATCACATGGTCGAGAACATGGACTAAATATTTCTTTAAATTAAATAATTATTGATCGCTTGAAAGTGGCTGACCTCATAAATTCCGGTGTGTGATCTCATTGTTTCTTCACATATCAATAGAATTTATAATATATAAAAAACCAAACCCCAAACCCCAAAAGAAAAATAAAAAATTCTCATTCCTCCATTTAAATATAAATTTAATATATTCGGTTGATGAGGTCGGTAAAACAGTTTGAATTAAGTCTCAAGTTATCTCCCTAATTAGTTATCCAAATACCATGCTAGGATCATTGCACCTGGCGCAACCAAAGCCCTGCATGTGGCATTCGACTTTCATATTTTTTTTATGTTAATTTTCTATTCGAGCCTTCTCTTAATCCTAGGTGCCGCCCCCTTCCGTTGTAATTATACCAAAAACCCCATCAAAATCCATACATAGATTTAGTCTCCCAAGTTCTAGAGAGAGAGAGAGAGGGAGTTCAGGTGAGGTTTTGATTAAAAAAATGGGATTAGAGGTGAAACATGTGGTAATTCTTAATGAGAGTGTTTGAATGTGTTTTTCTAGGTTATATAACCGAGTTCTATATGTACATGTCACATGGTTTTTGAAATTAATCATATAATTAACAAATTAGGCCGTAAGTATATATAGTTAAGTTAATATCCTTCCCACATTGTGGTACTTAATTGTCATGATTATTATTTTAATATATGACACTATAATTTGACTAATTCATACTTATTATAAAATAATCATCCCTAAAGCGAGAAAAACTTTCATACTCCCGTTGCATTGTGCATTTCTTCTCTATCTTTTCAATATCACTAATGCATTTCTTCTTTATCTTTTTAGTATCACTAATCAAAAGAGAAGAGATGCAACAAAGGCAGGGAATTATTACTCCTCTTGGGACACATTCTTCATCACTGTAGTTCCAAGAATTTTTAAACTTATATTTTCTATTAGAATCTCAAGGTTTCTCGAGAAAACCAAGTTTGCAGTTGGAACTTCAAGAACATGTCTACGTGCCCAACAAGAAAAATAATAATTTCGCTACGTGGGTGTTTTAGGTGCAATGAGATTCATGCACATATACACGTCAACCTCCATTGACGCAGTCCTCATGCTCCTCTCCTCTTCCAAAGCTGCAAGGACCCAATAATTCACATATATATAATGCCTCCTTCACATTTGTCCTCGAAAACTTAGCTACTGTAGATCAGAGCAGAATGTAGAGAAGAAACTAATTTAAAAAATTATTTGCTTATTTATTTATTTTGTATGAATGTTTCGTTTCATGCTTCAATATTAACATGCACATCTCCACATGTCATCAGGCATTATCTAAGGCCGGTCTCGACGTTTGGTTTTGGTTGCAACTATATAGAAATTGCAAATATATTAGCTATTAACTTTCTTTCTTGTGAATTCTTGACTCATAACTTCAATTCATGCAAAGAGGCTGAATTTCGATGGATGAATGAATTATGTCTGCGACTAGAATCTATTTATTTGTGTGACATTACTTGGTAAATACATTCTTTTATCAATTTTTTCATTTCAAAACTACCAATTAGGCCTAATGAAGGGAACTGAACGATAAAATAGAGGATATCACTGAGGATAGCGAACTCCTATGTTGATTATACCATATATATGCTTCATTATGTCGCAAACCTATTACTCGTTAGACATAATCAAAGGAGTTGAACGAGCAAATGGACGATATCGCTAAGGAACTTGCACCTGGTAAACTCATATGTTGATTAAACCATAAATATGCTTGATTACATAAATATACTTCTTAAAAAAAGTCACTGTGGGATGATCTTAGAAATTACATGTTTATAATTAGTTTAGTGGCTTGAGTCATGAGAACCACACTAATTCAATATCCATGTGATGTGACCCATCCTAGTTATAAACCATATCTAATGGGCATGACCCGATGGATTTTCCCATTTGGAAAGTCAAAACTTTATGAGGGAATATAGTTTTTTTAATATAAAAAAGAAAAGAAAAAAAAGATCAAAAATTAGAGGGTTGAGTCACTTGGGTTTTCTGTGGGGAAAGTCAACCATTTGTTTAATATTTGTGCTAACCAAACTTTGCAACCACCAATCTTTTTATTCATTTATTTATTTTTCTTCCACTCAATTCTTGATGAAAAATTAGAGAGAGCAATATAATTAAGTGGGTATTTAAAAAGTTAACTTTCTTCATTTTTGTAGAAAAAAAGTTAATTATGTTATAATTATGTAATTTTTTTTCACTAATTTATATTGAATGGGAAATTTTTTAAGGGAAATGTTGGAAAAGAAAAAAAAAAAGTTGCATTTTTGTTGTTGTTTCCAAATAATAATAATAATAATAAAAGAATGCAAATGAAATGCAGTGGGGAATAAGTCGGCGATTATAACTTTGAATATCTTGATTCTGGTTTGAACAAAATCATTTAAGCTCACTGCTTGTGTTAACTAACTTTATAACTACAATAACTGAAACCTTACTATAAAAATATAAAAATTATATTTCTGATCAACAGGTAGCTTAGGACTTCAATTAAGAACATGATCACCAAGGTTTACCAAAGCAAAACCCAAACGTGAGACCTTAAATGAGATAATTAGAGATTAGATTACCATATTACGTCATGGATGGAGGAGGGTTTGACCAGATAGAGAGAAGAGATCTGGATTCTTTCAAACACATGAGACCACATGGAACAGCCGATTATAACTTTAATGAGACCGTTAGTGAGAAATTAGTCAAATGACATGTGCAAACAGTCGGCCACCCATCACCTACAAAACCCTTCTTCTTCTTCTTTTTTTTGACCAACTAATAATAATCCCCATAATCCATATGATTATTGCTAATTTCTTCTTGTGGGAAACCATTATTTCTTAATCGGAAAATTAAACAAGTGCTTTTTGTAACAACCACTGCTACTAACAAAAGCATTTCGTGCTTAAAACCTTGATCGCTCTGCAGTTGATTGACAATTGTCCAAATAGCGGTTTGTCAGCTGTCAGATTCTTCATCAACTAGGACGACAGTTGGCTTCTTTTGTTAATGGCTTCGCTAATAGTAGCATGCTCCTCCTTAAGGTGCAAAACATGTACAACTAAAAATACCTTACTTTTTTCAATCAGTCATGTACGCATAAATGATTGTCAATTATAAGTAGTGGTGAAATTTATTATAAAGTTGAAATCAATTAGCAATTAGTAGTACTCGTTTGTATACAATAGCATTTACCTGACCTTTCTATTCCAACTGTAATTTTAAGTCCAAGTTAAATATAACCACATGAAGTGGTAATCCACCAATCCAACGGTCGGGGTATATATGGAGCCAACTTATATAATGAGGGGGAATGTGGGTGGTCTTCATGATAAGAATGGCTACCCTACCCTTATTCAAAACACTTCCAATGCACACCATAAACCTGAAACAAATATGATAAGATCGTAGCAAAGGTACGATCTTTGAAGAGAGTTTTCAAGGTGCATTTGATGTGCGATAAGGAAAGTGATGACTCACTCAGACTTCTCTCATTAGGTCCACATCATCAATTCATCTTCATCCCCAAGTAGGACAAATTTAGAGTACATTATTATTTATGACTGCGAATTTCATGACAATGATCACGTCGGCTACCTAGTTTTTTTGTTTGATTCAGACAATGAAATCTGTATTATTGTAGAGTCAAAGGATTTAAGAATGTACATGACTTTGGAGGAAGATTGGGGTATAGGGTGCAAAAACTTGCAAATGATGCTTATTTGTTTGTATTTTATTGGGCTTGAACAAAATTATGATGTCAATTAGATAGTAGCCAGCCCCTAATCACGATCACTGCCTAATGTTATTAGGGCCGACATTCAAATATGATTTAATTACGTTAATTGTTTATCATAATAATTTGACAACATAACATATTAAATTATTTGTCGTAAGACAGTTTGAATTAATGTGTATAAATGTCAGAGAAATGGACCCACCAATACCAGATAGGATTTTGTTGCATGCTTAACATGATGTTGTGGTTTTTATCCAATTTCCAAGTGGCAGAAGGAGGAGAGATTAGATAGAGAAATGTTGAGGGGACCAAATTACCATGGACCAAATGCCAGAGAGTGTTAAATTGGATGAGTCAGATGAAGCTTAACCGACATAAACCCTATTGACATCCAATCCAAAACTCACAATCCTCTCAATTTGTATCCAATCTGCTCCAATAAGACTAAGTTTTGCAAGCTGTACTGATGGAGGGCCAAATTGGACCCCCAAAATCAATGAATTTTATTTGGATTTACGGTTGTACTGGTTTGAAATATGTGTATATATATATAGGCGTGTGTGTGTGTAGCGTGGTCCAGTAGGGGTCCTTTGGGGAAGATGGTCCAGAGGCTAGGGAGGAAAATGAGGACTTTCTTGTGATTGAGAAGGGCATAGTGAAGAAGGCCCTTGTGAAATAGGTGAAGTTGTTTGGTCAGTGCCATGTGAAAGCCTCATGGCTAGGAAGAACACAAGAAATTGTGTTTCCATTTCAAAATCAATCTTTGCTTTGATTTTCAAGGTCATGACCGCGTACATTTATTGTTTTAGCAAGTCAATGTTGCCAAAATTAGATATTTTATCAACTTGTTTTTTTTCTTTCTTGATTTCCATGGATTTGACTTGGATTAGGGTATAGAAAGAAACAAACAGGTGAAGAGATTGGGAAAAGAAATAATGGAGTCAAAGATAGTGATGTCGAAGATGGCTTTAGTCTTGGATGTTGTTGATGTAAGTGGAAATCGAGTAACTCTTAGGTTTAACCGGTTGTATACAACTATGTAACCTAAGCGGCTGTATACATACAACTATGTTTTTTCTCTCTCATCAAGCAATGAAGAGGCCTGCTTACATCGATCTTGGATGGAATGGTGCCTTGCATAATTTATCTTCCCTTGATTCAACTATTGTATATATTTTGCATGATCCATATGCCATAGATTGCAAATACAGTAGCAATCATGTTATGGTAGCATTGTGACAATTAGTAAAAATTCCACCATAGAATTTGGTTTTGCAACTAAATGGAATTGGGATGTAATATTTTTTCTGAGCCAAAAAAAAAGGAAAAGTCAGAAATTGCATAAAATTGTCCATACACTGCAGAAACTGCCCAGAATCTCAGCCAAAAGACATCTCAAAATTATGTATTAATGGTTGTATATATTGTTTCTTTGTACAAAGAAAAAATTGGTGGAGATAGCAATTTGCTCAGCCACCACTACAAGACAGTATACACCTATTATCTATCTTCCTGCATAGAATGGCAGAAGAAACAAAGACAAAGGAAAAAAATGAAAAAATAATACACACCCACTTCCATGTATTGCTTCCCCCTTTCAATGACGAGGATTTTACATTTTGAATGCCCAAATAAAAGAATAAATAAACAATTTTACAGAAGGGGCATGGATATAAAACAGGGAAGGAAAAAAAGAAAGAAAGATTTACAACAACAAATGCAATAGAATTTGAATTACTACTGCCTACCTTAAGAAAACAAGAGAAAATCATGACCAAGTATCCTTAACCTCACTCATGTAAAAATTCGAAGGCAGGATGCTCAAGAAGTTCGTCTGCTGGTTTGACATCCGTGAAATCCTTCTCTTGCAGGGACGTAGAGAGGTCATCGACCGAGAAGGGGATGCTACATTAAGAAGCATGGATTAGTAGCAATTCAGAGTGCCCATTTTTCCTATATGGCTACAACTGGGAAAATGAAAACTAGGTAAAGAAAATAAGCGTTGCATCATTAGACAGTTTCAATTTTACCCCGTTAATTGTAATATAACAATCAAGGAGGGCCAAAGCATTGTTCATAATGAAATCATAATATGCATAACAAAACATAAAAAGTATAGCCCGTTTTCATTTACCCCGAGGCATGTGTGTGCATGCATGCAAGTTTGTAGGTATATGTTTTTGTGCGGTCATTTTCCTTCGCTCTATCTTATAGCAGTAACTTATAAACAACCCTACTCCAAGAAACAGTAGTTTCTGGGGTCATGTTCAAGGATCTGCTATTCCGGATTAACAGAGAACATATGAACAGGGAAAAAGAGACCCCACCTGGAATTGTCATCCAGCAAAAATGAGTTGCTGACAGCATTGTTGGAGTCCTCGGTCATAAGTACTCTCATACTGGAAATTACCTGTAAAATGAAAGAAATGATAGTTGTTATGTACAAAAATCACTGGATGACGGTATGAATCCAGACACTGCAACTAAAGAAGATATCATCATTCGACCAAAAGAAAAATCGTCATAGACGAACATACATCTGGAGATACGCTTCTTGTATTATAGTTGTCGTCCCAGTAGAGAGTGCATATTCTATACAGCTGTTGAACACTCAGGATCTGAAGAAACAAAGTGTTGATATGAGAGAGAGAGAGAGAGAGAGAGAGAGAGAGAGAGAGAGAGAGAGAGAGAGAGAGAGACAGACAGACAGACAGACAGACAGACAGACAGACAGACAGACAGGCAGAGACAGAGACAGAGACAGAGAGAGACAGAGAGATTATTGGTTGTGTGGGAGTGTGTGAATGTATGTGTCTGACGACCATGCTGGACCAATTCAGATCATCAAATCATATTTGGTCATGGGATCACCACATGCACCTTCCGTATGGAAAACAAATGACGATAAATTTTTGCAGATACTAGAACAGGATTTCTATAATCACAGGAAAACAAGTAAAAACAGTTATTTGGGTCCTATTAAACAAATTATATTCAGTTTTTATGCACATCTAAGGACCAATGATCAATTATTAGGCCATCTTCTATCAAAATGTGGGTATCCCTACGAATTCCACTCACACACAACACACACACACACACAGAGAGAGAGAGAGAGAGAGAGAGAGAGAGAGAGAGAGAGAGAGAGAGAGAGAGAGAGAGAGAGAGAGACTCACAGGGCACAGATCATTGGTGATTTCATCGTAAGAAATTCTATACTTTTGATGTATGACCTGTTGATCAATGTGAGTTAAGATCAAGTAAGCTCCATAGCAAAAGATTTAATGAAATAAATTTTAATATATGAGAAAGACCCCACAGTATGGAGTTTAGTAACACAAGAACAATACAGGACATTAATACGTATCTTGTTGGACTACAATTGTGTGGTTCACAGTATCTTATTGGCCAATGCAAGTCAATATATGAATAACATTTATGTTAAATTATTTTCCCTAATTAAGCACAACCAAGTTTGAGAGAAATTTCACTTCTTTGTATGAAACGGCTAAGTTGTCAGTCATTCATGGGGAACATGGACTTTGCTGCATTAGCTATATTGGTATATGTATCACATCTAAAATAACCACATTGACCTGAAAGTAACACTAATATATATTTCTCTTGACACAAAGTGGATAAGCCTACCAGGAAGCCAACAGCTTGTCTTATGTGCTTAAGTTCATCCCAAGATGAGCCTGCATACTGGAATCCATGGAGACGGAGTTATGAAAAGTCAAAAAATAAGGATGAATTTTAGTGCACATTGTGGCATCTCCCCATTGAGATACACTCCAAACTGGCATGAGATGAATTGAAAAAGTTACAAAAAGAAGGGGGAGAAGCACCTCTTCTTTTGCTTGACAACACCATAGCTCCAATTCAGCCAATCCAGATTTCACATACTCCCCATTGCTGAATGTACAACATTCACGGCGTAGAAGAAGACTAAAATAGAATAACATGTTAGAGTTAATTTAACTTTTCAGCAAAAATGATAGAAACTCCAAAGAGTAAACAAGCAATTACCTATTAAATAGTTGTACATTAATATATGAGAAAGTCTGAGTGAAGATCTCCTTGACAAGAATAGGAGGCACCTGAAAACCCAGAATCATAAGGATAAAATCATTTGTATGCTCATTACGATGAAGAAAATAATAAAATACAACAAAATACATGAAGTAAAATATGTGGCATTACCCAAACTAGTAAAGCATAGTGAAGAAAAAGTGTTATAAGTTTCTTACAAAATTTTCTTTCAATGTGCTAAGGAAAGTGCTAAGGCTATCAATAATGCTCTGCCAGTGACTCGCGGTAGAATCTTTCCCAAAGGACCGCCCAGATCTTAGTACGCCCTTTGACGTTCTTGGTGCCTATATATATCACCATTAGAGATGAAAAAAGCATTCAAAGTGAAAACATAAAAGTAAAGAATTAGGATAAAGGAAAGAAATTTAATTGACAGACTCATTCGAAAGGTAAGGGAAAAGATTCTCAAAAGTCCAAAACCACACAAGACGATCAAGTGAATGGATATCAGAAATCGTATCAGGGCCACAGTCCCTCTTGGTAGGATTAAGACGTTTTTCCAGTCAGATAAAGAGCTTAAATAAAACTCAGCATACCTGGATACACGAAGAAATGAATGATGACAACTCTTTTTTCAAGTTGTCTCGAATGATGCCGTATATTTTCTCCACATAGGCTGTAAGCTGCTGCTTGAAAAGTAATGCTGGGTACTTAGCCTCCACTTGGCGTACTACATCAAGTGCAGATGCAGAAAGGTTTGCAAAAGAAGGGGATGAGCGGAAACCCTGCAATTACAGAACCATATTAAATAAGAGAGGAGTGAAATTTGCAAGAAATAAGTCAACATAATAAAGCAGCTCAGACAAAGTACGAGTTAAAAAGAAAAAAAAGGGAGAAAAAGAATTTGGATACCATGGTCATCCTCCCAAAGAGAGATGTTGGAGCAGGTGGCTTCCGGTGTGGAGTTGCCCCAGTTGCACCAGCACCCTTTAGACTTCGTTGGAGTAAGAATAATAATGCAGATGTATTTGACAACCAGTAAGCCATGTGATCATTGTTGTCTTGGTTCTGGAATCAATAAAGACAAATCACTTCATTATTGATTAAAATGGCATGTTTTTACATCATCTTTCTACTGCTTAGAATTATCCCATTTAATGTTAAACCATGCATTCTGTCTTTTCCAATCAGATGAGTTGTGATAATGGCCTGGATGTGATGATTATTCTTTCCTTGTGGTTTGAATAAATGTTACGCTGAGACAAGATAGGATACTTGAAAGTAAATTTGTTTTAGATGGAATCTAGTAAATTAGGTCTAGTTTGAATCAACATTGATCAGTTACCTCAATTTCCGAACCAATCATCTGAATGAGACGATCAAATACACTAGTCCTTTCAGCCTCAAAAGATTTCCAGTGGAGAAGACATTTGTAGATGGTAAAGGCTGCAACAGGCTTTCCTTGACTGAACCCAATGTTTTTCACAACACAGTTGATAAGAGCATCAACACTCTCCTGTGGAAAAGTACCAGGCATGATGTTAAATGAAACCAACCTACCAAGACACACACACACGCAGCACCCCCTCGGGGAGGGGGATTCAAAGGATTTTTGTAGTACTAAGAACATACATGTTGACGTTCAATTACTGATCTCCTCAACTTGCTATCAGATTCGGTCCCAAACTTCTTCACTGGTGTTGCACTTTGTGGTTCCTGAAAAGACATGTCTTTCAATTACCAAAAGATAGGAAAAGCGAGCACCTATGTGAGGGGAAATATTGATGGAAACAGAAGCGAAAAAAAAGTAAACTTACATTGTCTCTGTTTTCTTCGCTCACATGATGACCATTTTCCACTCTCTGTAAAATGAATAACATAACTCAATGACCGCAAGAGAGAGAGAGAGAGAGAGAGAGAGAGAGAGAGAGAGAGAGTGAGTGATACCTGAGGTTCCAGAGTTGGCGGATGCTCTGGTGGCTTTTTAACAGGTGTACTTAGCTGGTGCCGCCGAAGAGTTTGGTTTTCATATTCAATGTCAGAAAATTTTTCTTCAAGCCTGCGAATGAAAGTACCAAAAATCGCAATGAAATAAATAACTGTGAGAGAGAGAGAGAGAGAGCATGACTGGTTGCAATTTGAATGATAGGCAGTGTAAGTGTAACGCAGTCCAATTAGCACATTATGCTCCAACTGTACTATCGATCTAATTAGAATTTCTGCTTAATCACACAAAAGAAGCTTCACTGAAATAACCTTTGCATGGTAGTCTTTAATTGAACAATTTGTGATTCTGCCTCCAAAGCTTGCTTCAACCTTTCTTCACTCGTTTTGTTTGCCTCTTCATATTTTTTCTCTGTTTCATCAATTTTCTTCTCCAGTGAATTCACCAAAGCCTGCAACACATTTCGATAAGCAAGACATCAGCAAATAGAAATGCACGAGTTCATTCCCCCAAACTCACTGTACATTTTTGCTAGATCAAGTCTCAATATAAAAGTATAGTAGCCTAGAACAAACCGTACATCGTATACTTTTGGGCACCTTACCTTAAGTTTTTCATTTTCATTGGTTAGCTTCTCCATCATGGCATGATCAACAACTGGAACCTCCTGAATTATTGGAACTTTTTCTTCTGCTCTTCTTACAGCTTCACGTTCCTTCTCAAGCATTGCCTTAGTTTCTTTAAATTGAACTTGCATATCTTGCAAAGCAGACTGCAGCTTTTCATTTTCTTGTGATTTGGCTTCTTCCAAGTCAGCCTACAAGTAGCAGAATATTCAAAAAGAGAACATATCAAAATATTGGCAAACACATTTAGCTATTGTCCTTTTTTTCCTAGATTTTTTTTTTGTTTGATGTATCCACCGTCCACTTTCCAGTAGACATCGTATTTGAATGAGACACACAGTGTAACAAAAATACCATACCCAAAGTAGTTTTGCTCACCCAAAAATGCCAATGAACATACCCAGTACTCTGAAACAAGTTCTATTAAATTCATTATTATGCTTACCCTCATGCGTTTCTCCAGTTGTAACCTCCATGTCAATTCTTCAACTTGCTTCTCTAATTTATTTTTGGCAGCTTGGAGGGCCCCTGTTTCCCTTGCAGCCTGTATAATAATACAATAAAGAAATGAGACCCTCTGAATTTGAATTGCCAAAAGTGGACAATGACGAAGTTAACTGCTAGTCTGCTGCAGAAGGGAAACATACTTAAAGAAACATGACAAACAATCCTATCTACATAGTACATGGAAACTTTATGTGGCTCCATATATGACGTGTGTATATAGAGCTCCAAAAGATACCATCCTTTAGCTAAAATGTCCAAAGTTATATCCTCAAGCATTAAATGAATGATGCATACGTTCATCGGGACATAGCCCTAGCCAAAGAACTGCTGTGAAAAGAAAATAAAAAGAGAGCTCCTTACCATCTTAAGCTTTCGTAGTTCAGCACGAGCGACTCTTCCCCTCCAAGCACACTGTGTGGTAATTGCAGCTTTCTTTGTCTTCATATAATGCAAGCGTGCCAAGAATCTGCGACACTGGCTCTGCAATTACCAAAGTGATTCTAAATTTTTAAAGGAAACTTGAAACCATAAATATTTGAGCCAGATGTGGCAATAGAAAGGAATGCTAGACATTTATAGGACTCGTTGAAACATGTTCAAAACTATAAAAGAAAAAAGGTATTGGCAATTCATGTGTAACTAGAAAAACATAAATAAACCAAACAGCTTTAAAACTTTTAAAACGGTGATCTATTTTCTCAATAAATCATTTTACCTGAATGATAATTGCTGCTCTGGTCTGCCTTCTGAAGCGTAACTCATTACGAGCAGTCATCCCTCGCATGCCCGTCTGAATAGATACAGCAGAGCAATACAATTCTTTGAATGCTTTCCTAGCAAGATACATCCGCAAATGCCTTTGGATCATCAGACAGGAAGCTTCTCTCCGCATGCCCTGATAGACATGTCGAGCAAGTTGTCCTACAATTGATAAGCAAAACATCACAACAATTATGCGATAGTCTCAAGGTTAAGTTGTCCTACAAATGATATAAGCAAAACATCACAACAATTATGTGTAGGTTTCAATAGAAAAAAGCACTAACCTACAACTTAAAAACTTGAAAAACATATAACAAATTTACCTCTGCAAGCAGCTTGGAGCCGTATTGCAGAAATACGGAGGAGAACAAAACTTCTTTTAGCCAAATAAGAACGAACTTTCCTTTGAATAATACTAGCCGATCTTCCAAGGACCTCACTTCTACGAGCATCCAATTCCGCCATTTGGCCAGCCCTAAGGAAGACCTTTGTTTTACCAATCTGAAAACAAGAATAATATAAGATATATTGTAAAAACCAATTCACAAAACAAATGTACAAGTATCACAGTGACAATGTTTTTTTTATAAGAATAATGCACTTTTGTATCATGCAAACTTAGAATTGCAAACTGTAAAGAAAAATTAATCAACTGATCGAGTAATTACCTGATAGCCTTCTAGGCCCACCTTCTCTAAAAGTCTCTCACAAGCATTGACCTCATCAGTACTGCCATGATATAACATAAGCACGAGAAGAAAAATTAGGACCTTTGACATATGCCTCAAAATCTAACTAACAAGACCAATCAAAATTTACAACCCCCCAAAAAAGCAACAGACCTCCTATCCAAAACTTCAGGTGCAAGGAGGCCAAATCGGTCTATAAATTCATCAAAAGCTTTTCTAGTAGGATATCCAGCACAACTTATCCTGATTGCCTCCATGACCCCCTGAATTCAAACCATATACAGATGCACGGGATCTTAATTACAACACTATAGGAAGAAAGCAACCTGAAGATGTCAACATTCCCTTACCCCACAGCGGAGTTGTTGTAAAACATTTTTGTTCTCGAAGATTGCTGGCTTAAGAAGGTTGTTGGGTTTTACACAGCGTATGTAATGTGGCTCAGTAGAACTGAGAGTTTCAAGCAATTGTTGCAATTGTTGCTGCATAAAGCACAAAAGAGGTGTTCACAATCCAAGCAAATAAACAAATCATTTGCCTTAAAAGGACTATTAGTTAGTCAGACCTTAAACCGAGAACCAATTGAAGAGAACTTTGACGTCTTGGATGAATCCTCAACTAAGGAGGTAAACAAGCCTGAGACAAAGGAACAATTTGAAGCACTCAAAAGTGCTTGATGCTCAGCAACCACATAGTCCTTGTTCTTGTCCAGAAACAGTTCAGTTTGATAAGTGACCTGCAAATTATATCAAACCTTGTTACTTGTAACATTTAAGATTGTAAACTCTATAATTAAAACATAATGTGAACTAAAACTAACAGTAATTGTAGTCGCTATACAAACAAGTACACTTACATCCCCAGCATAATGGCAAATTGTGAAGTCACTTTGTGATAATTTTGGTTTAGTGAAGCGCTTATGATTCTTGAATGTCTGATATAACTTTTGGGCAAATGTTTCATGTGTTGATCTTGGAAACATACTACAAAATACAAGCCTCGGTTATCTCACAGCAAAAGGGTCAGTCTAATTTGTACTAAACAATGGTAAGTCACGGGTATCCATGTGGCACAAAAGGACTCACTTACCAAGCTTCGTCCAGAAGAGCAATTATGCCACCAGGTTTCTGAAATCAGATATATGTAAACTTTAAATTTACAAAAATATTATAAAGATTACTAAACGATAATCGTCGATAAAATAACATGTGCAAAATTCTATTTATAACAAAAACCAAATTACAAATCTACTTGCAACATAATCATCAAACTTTAAATAAAGAAAAACAGCAATATATGGTGTTAAATAGTGGCAAAGAAAAAAAAATACAGAAATGTTGAAAATGTCAAATTTCTGTAAACATAAGAATTCACTAAAGAAAGTTAGTCAGGAATTTATGCAGAGTCAGACAGTACTTGCCTTTTCAATTAGATCTAGAATATCTTGGTTGTCAACAAACTCAATGTAACTCCAGTCAATCTCTTCTTTTGTATATTCTTCTTGCTCCATTTTGAAAACGTGCTGCCCAACAAAATAATACAATCAATATAGATGTACTGAAGAAATGTACAGGATACTATGGAAAATAGGAAGTCCCAAACCTGATTGAAATGTTGTTGAAGCTTCTCATTTGTCAAATTGATGCAAAATTGCTCAAAACTGCGAAATCCATAAGCGAGTAAGCATCAGAAGAAAGACCCCAGCAAGCAAGTCTCCAAAAATGGATCATCACACTCTAAGCATGTGTAAATCAAATGATATCTATGCATCATGTGGATTCACAGACAGTAGGACCACCACGTCCTGCTGTCATATTGTGGAACTTCCGGCCAACCCTAGGTGATCACCACAAGAGCAGGAGATCGAACAAGTGACACTGTAATAACATTATGCTAATAGTAGTAATTTATGATCCTCAATAAGTTCTGGTGGAAATCTAGAGTGTTCACCAGAGCCCAGTGGATTGGTCAGATTATGAGTACAAAACCTTGGAAATAACTGATGAAAGATGATATCCAACTATTTTGCATCTGAATCACATGCTATTGAGGGGATGGGGATGTTTCTTCACTCGGCAAAACTATTTCATGTCAATTATGAAAACAAAAGACATACTGATTAAGCACCTGTTAGTTTTGAAGCTCTCAAATCCATAAATGTCCAAGACCCCAATTAAGAACTTAGATTGAGGGTCTTGACCAATTGAACTGTTAATCTTATCCACAAGCCTGCACAAAAGAAAACAACAACAACAACAACAACAAAAAAAAAAAAAAAAATCACAGAGCAATCAGAAACAGCAAAATTTCAATTTATGGTTCCAAATTGAAGAAAGGAAACAGTAAAACCAAAAAAAGGTCCACAATAGTATATCTTCATTCAAATTCTTCTGATAAGGAAGCTTACCAATCAAACAACCTGGAGTACACAATTTTAGCCAGAGCATCTCTACTGATGGCTGCAGCTTCTGGATCCAGCCATTTTGTTATCGTTTCATCACGAGTTACAATTACACGTTTGCATAGAGAATCTTCTAGTGCCTTCACATCACACCTGAACAAAAGGTATAAAAGATGAGGCTGCAACATATGGGGAGCCAAACTTGAAATAAGAGCATCCGATTGTGTGCCAATGTGTCAATGAAATTCCATATTTACATGAAAAGCTCAGCAGCAGTTTTTAGGTGGAACCAAGATTTTTCGTCCTTTGGCATGGACGAGTCCATTTCCTTTCCCTTTGCAAATTCAATGTTTCCAAGATGCAGAATTGCTGCCACAACTCGAAATATTGCATCCTAATTGCAGTAGAAAGCAAAGAGAAATTAAAAATTCAAGGCTATTTTAAAAAGATAAATTATCATTTGAAGCTACTCCCTACATTATACCTGTTCATTAGAACTCATACCAACAACTTCCATTGCCCTCCTTGTTGCAATGTATTCTTCAGAATCATCAACCCCATCCAACTCATAGCAATTTGATTGATTTAAATAATGGAATGTTTTAGGGTGTCCCAATTTGTACCTCTTAACATCCTGCAAATGACAAAGAAAAGGCAGTCTATGTTGAAAGAAAAGAAACCTGGAACTTTGCTTGGTACAGTTCAAGCCATGACAAGAAAGAAAGATCTGTGAAAAAAAAACAAGCTTCTACATATATCTTTTGTGTCGAAATCTGCATGCACACTAAAATCAGATCCCTTTTTCAGGTCTGTATCCAGGATCATTAAGATATTTTCCATTCACTTGAGGGACATAGAAATATTAGGATTAAATGTGCAGCACATAAGGTTCATAACTCTTGCCATAAAACAAGTGTAGGTCAAGAAAGCCAAGATTCATTACCTCTGGTGGTGCAGCACAAAGCATGTAGAAACAATGATAATTTCTCTCAGGATTGGAGACTTGACAAACGCGTGATCTTTCAAGCAAGTAAGTTCTTATAGCCGCTCCGGAGATCCTCCCACTCTGATCAAACTGAAGCTCGACAAACTTACCAAAACGACTGCAGAAATCACAACATGCAAATAAATGTATTGCCCAATAAAAAATGTAGCATACACAAAATTCATGGTATGGGAAATGGGAGCATTTACCTGGAGTTATTGTTTCTAACAGTCTTCGCATTTCCAAATGCTTCTAAAACAGGATTTGACTGAAAGTCACAAGAAACCCGAACACACTCATGTCATAAAGATGGTAAATTAAAGATGAAAAATAAAAAAGTTTTGGAACAAAAAACAGTATCGAATCTTATGACTTCTCATCTCCAACAAATTGAGGTTCTAATCCTTGGTACCTCCAACACTTGCTGCTCAACAGTCCTCCCTTCAGCAACAGCTCTCCCTCCCATGTAAGCAAGATAGCGCATAAGCAGTTTGGTGCTTTCTGTTTTACCAGCCCCACTCTCTCCACTAACCAATATTGACTGACTTATTCCATCATTTATCATAAGTCTGTAACCAAACAAATGGACCTTTACATTGTTGGATGGACAAGAAGATAGAACAAAAAAATAAACAAACTACAATGCGAAAATGTACCTATATGCCGCATCTGCAACAGCAAACGGGTGTGGGCTCAGTTCACCAAAGTCTGCCCCTTTATATTGTGCCATCATATGACTATCATAAAGATGAGGTAATCTTCTAAAAGGATTCACGGCGATCAAAATGTTCCCTGTGTATGTCTGGAAACAATATTTAGTCTATTAGATCATTGGCTTTCATGTATTAAAAGGATAAATTAAAAGCTCACACATACAACCTGACCGTCCCCACCCCACCAAGAAACCAAATTGAATAGATACATAAGAAGGATTTGAGATGGCATAACTTTTAAGTTTATTGAACACTTACGTATATTTCATTGATATCATATCTTGATCGTAGATTATCTAGAACACCCGGTTCATGCAAATAAGCCAGCTTTGTCATATCATCCACTCCACAGGGTGGGGCTTCAGCATCTTTAGGATAGATATTGGAAGCTTTAACAACAACCTGCAGTTTCCACCCAAATGGAGAAAGCGAGGAAGCAAAATCGACAGAAATATCAGAACAAGCTAAAGGCAGAGGTGACACAAGAAATAATTGCGAACAATGGTTCAACATAGAAAATCATTAATAGACAATGGCATGCACGAAAACATGGTGAATAATAAATAAATGCACTCACCGTTTTCCCTGAAGTGCAGAGAACCTTGATCTGTTCACCTTTAACCTCCACAACTTCACCATCTATCCAAGCTTCTTCGGGGTCCTCCAACCAAACAAGAGATCCAACCACTAAACTCATAGCAACAGCCTAAAAAGCAAAGAGTCTCATTTGTTAACATATGGAGCGAACTATTAGAATGGTAACTGAGCATCATCAAACAAAATTAACGACAGGTGCCACTTAGTACCAGCAACAATACCCAAAGTGCAAAGGAAAGATTTTCTTTCAATTTTCAAAACCAAGGAAACGTCAGAATTAAGTAGAAGAATTGGTATATGTTAACTTGAGAATCAATTTATAAGCCATATTCAGCATGGAATAGTTTGAACATTTGACCCTTTGAAGTTCAAACTCAATTCCAAAATACTGGCAACACAAAAGCAACCATGTCATTAAGTTCAAGTAAGGGCATCCAGTTCCAATTCCAAGACTCTATTTTCCTGCTACCCAACAAAACCTATCTGTTGTTCAGTGACTGATTTAGTCATGGTCGTGTAATCTGCGGCCAGACCATTAGTAGCTTATTGCATATGAACACCCCCCAAAAACTGATATCCAAAATTGCTAACCGTGTTGAGTTACAAAAGTCTCATTGTCATCAAATATATTCTTAGGCTTTAAACAGTGTTGCCAACATGTTAAAGCTACTGAAGATGAAGCTCGAAACAGGTGCTCACTAAATCAAGATGGGCATTTCAATATGACAGTATAAATGAACAAATCTTAATGGCATCTATCCAGACAAAATGACACAAACGAAAGGAAATCAAATTTCTTTTCTACTTCAAACCAAACACAGATCAGTCCACAAAGAAAGTAAACCAATGACAACAATCAAATCATCCACAAGTTCAATATAAAAATGACAACCCAGAACTCCAAATGAATAAAATATACACAAAAACAAAAAACCAATAGAAATATACAAAATATAAATACCATTTAAACAGAGAACTGATCGGATCAGAGACTTGGGTTTGCTTCTGGATCTACTCCCACCCTTCCCCAATAAAGACCATTCAAATTCAGCAACAAAGTTTCCAACTTCTCCTCCTTCCACTACAATCTTTGCTGGTATTCCTTTGAAACAAATCAAAATAAAATAATGGAAAATGAAATTTAAAAATGAGAAGCTTAAACCCTTCAACAACCCAAATAACTTGAAGAAGAGATTAAGCCCCTTTGTGCTGTTCAAGCAGATTCTCTTGTTCTTGTGTTGCTTTGTTGTCTTTTGTTTGCTACTTCCCTCCGCCTATCCAACTTCGTTTGGACTTTGGTTTTATTTTTTCGGGTCTCAAAGTTTTATTAACATAATTGTTACTAACTTGCTATTAAGGATTTAAATTAACAAAAATAAAACGCCAATCAAGTCGCTTAAGTTTCCGAAACTACCCTTAGATCTTGACGGTAATTACGTAATTTAAGACCCGGTCCCGCTTGAGTTCACAACGTTGTCTGAACTTTTTACCTTAAAATATCGAATCGCGGAGGCGGTAAACCCTCATTTCACATTTTGTCAACTACTTTTCTTCCAATCTGTCAATTGTTTTCTATTTTTTTTCTTTTTTCAATTTGATCCTATTACAAATTCACACTATATTATTATTCAATTAAAAAATAGACCACCAAAAATTTAAGGTTAACATAGACCACTAAAAATTTGAGCATATGGTCGAGAATTTTTATATTTTTAAAATATAAGCGATAGTATAAACTACAAAAAAAAAAATGAGGTTTCACACACACACAACAAAGATGTTATGGGAATTCAAATCTAAGATCTCTGATCTGTCATGCAGGAATTTTAGCATTAAAGTAAAAGTCATTTTCAATTACTATGTATGCTTAACATAATATGAAATTGTGTGTAAATGTTGTGATAAATATACTAACTTTCGGTAAAGATTTTTCATAAAACAAATTTGGTAAGAATAAATAGGGTAACTCATTCAAACATATCAGAGGCTGCCTTTTTTTTCTAAAATATTCTCCATGTTCCTTCATCTACATGATGTATGAACCAAATGTGTTTTTGGCATCACTAAAATGTTAAGTTTAATTTTTTTTTGGGTATTTTCTCAACTGCAAGTCACAAACTTCTCGTGAGGGTGCACAAATTCTTCAATGTGACATGCATAAATGTGCTTTGTCCTACTCCTACATATAATCTCTATGAATTTGTCTTTTACAAAATTACCCTTATTAAATAACTATACCATTTATAGAATCTGCTATGTGTTGATGGCTTATGAACCAAAAAATAAAAAAATAAAACCCAAAAGAAAACTATTGAAAATCCAGAAGGCTAACTTCGTAATAATATGTCAAATTTGTGGGTAGTTCTGGGAGTGGAAAAATATTAGGGCTAAAAGACGGCATCAAAACCCAACATATGTGGAGAATATTCAGGTTAAGGTAAACCTAGTAAACTGGTTAAAGTCAACAATTATTACAAGAAAACATAAGGAAGGCCAATAACAAGGAGCCACGTAGCTGTTAAGGGCCATCTCATATCGGAAGGAAAATAACCGGGCCACGCGCCTCCTTTAATTACATGAACAATTTTCCTTTTTTAGTTAATTGCATAAATTCCTTTTTTCCATTTCTAGTTAATTACATGATTTTTTTTTTCCTTATCGAGTAAATTACATGAACCTGAAAACTATGACCATCCAAGATAATATACTTTAATTTAATTTAAACGCTAAATCCATTAAAAATGAAAGAACGCCATAAACTCTTCTTTTTTTTTTCTTTTTCAAAACTCACATATTGTATAAGAACTCAAAAAAAATTCTTAAATTTTATCCATACTTAATTTCGAAGAAAAATACCTAACTTTTAGCTTTGACCATATTGTCTCCAACCTAAAATATTTTTGGGTCGTTTCTCAAATAAAGTTATATCAACAAAACTATATGAGAATTTAAAGTAGAAAATACAAAGAGAGATAAGTTTTAGAATATATAAATGAATATTATGATATTATTGACTCCATACGTTGATAGACATACTCAAGGACAATTGTGATCATTTGTCGACACTTGATTGAGATTCTCAAGTTTTAATTGTCAAATTATATTTATGCAACAAAATAGGCTAAGAATACTACTTATTAATAGCTTCGGGCCTCTACAAAGTCTCATTTAGTTCACTAAATAGCAAAAATTAATTTCAGCAATTTAGTTCACGGCTTACCACGATCCTATATAGGCAAAATCTTAAGTCCACCACTGACTCCATATGACTTTCAAAACAAAAATTGTCATTGAAATATTATATAAAATGAACTTTTTACTTGAATATGTCATCCAAATTGAAGAATATATATGAGGAGTAGGAAGACAATAGAACGAAATTAAAGAAAAAAACTGGTGCGCGTGACTATGTGAGCGTGGGTTTAAATTGCAGTCTTAACTCTTAAGGCAGAAAAAAAAAAACTCGTGAGCACGTTGCGAGTCTTTAGGACGTGCAGAACGAAAAATGTCATCATCTAATGGGGACAACAAAATAACGGTAGAGATCTGAGGAGCCTAGCTGCGGTGCAATCAGAGCCGTTGGGCTACAATTGTGTTCGAGAAAGTGGACGATAAAGACCGCCTTGACATACGGAATCAATTGGAAGATTGCAAATTGCAATAATTTGCTTTATTTCTTTTAATTTTGTCTTTTTTTTGAAATGGGGGCAAACTAATTAACTTTTTTTTTTTTAATATAAACAAATTCACCATTTTTCTTGAAAGAAGAAAAAAATGGTTCTCAAATTATCTTTTTTAACACAAGAAAATTATCAATTTTGTTTTCTCTTTTCGAATGAGTATGAATGAGAGGACTAAAATGTGTTCAGACATGGACTTAGCCAAATTAAAAAGAGCGAATGCACTTCTCACTATGCTCCTTGTAGTATAGATTAGATTAAAAGTAGAATATCGTTTATGACTGAAAAAACAAGCCTAAAACGTACAATAAAAAAAATTAGAATGGAATAAGAAAAGGTAATAACGTAACGTCTCTTGATAGTATAATGACTTGATATCTTTTGAAGCAAACCTTTTCAACATTTTCACTTTAATATAAAGTAATAATCTAATCTTCTCAAAAACAAATAATACAAAATAGTAATGCATTGAACATTTTTATATTCCAATCCTTGTAACGTTAACTAACATGACAGCACGACAAATAGGGAAATGAATAACTAAAGCCGATTATTAAAAATAATAAAGGTATACTTAGTTGATTAATCTGGTATTAAATATAAAAATCTAAAACTTGGAGATGGAGAAAAGTGAATCCTATAAACATGACAGCATGATGGTTGCAATAAAATTTGAGTAGGAAGGAACAAAGCATTTCAACTTTTCCCTGCTGAAATCACTTGGCGTGTAGAATGGAGATGTTGAATGGTTCAATCTCATCCTATCTCAGCAACATTCACCCTATCTAGCAATAGCATTCTATAAAAAGAAGAAGAAACAACATATGGTTAGTTGACACTACAAAATTTATAAATTAAAAACTGGAACGTTCGGGATCAAATTTATTAAGTTTCTCATGTAAGTGGATAAAAGAAAAATGAGCCTGAAAAATAAAGCTTAATACTATTAATGAAAAAATTAGGGGCAAGTTTAAGCTCGACCGTTTTCGAGGATATTAGAGGTAAAACAAAAGAAAACTTATTAACAGGACTAACTCTAAATATCCTACCCACGCTATTGGGTACAGAAGTGAGCATGATTAGTTGGCTGCGTTATAACTTGGCAGATAAGACTCTAAAATCAGTTGTGCTGGCGAAGGTGCTTGTATCTGAACAATCAAATATGTGTACTTCCATTGCTTGTCTGCTTGGTCATTGAACATCTCGGCAAATACTTTCCCAGCTCCATGAGGCCCTCGTATATAAAAATTAACCTACAATCAATTGGTCATACAAGCAGTAAGTTAACATTTCTACTCTAAATTATGAGAGATCATTTACATTAATAACAAAATTCAAAATGAGGGAGTGGGAATTGATTTGTATTGCAAATAACATTGGTTAAGTTGCTTCAAATAACAAACAAAAAGGACAATGGGAAATCACCTCTACGTGCTCTACCCCTTCTTCATCGTGCCATATTCTGTTGGGAATACGTTGGCGAGCAGCACGGTTTCTACTTTCTTGACCATACCCTGTAATAGGGTATCCCACCCTCATCCTAACCTGATAAAGAAAAGATCAAAGTCATTTGAGCCACAACATTGCCAGCTCAATATTCACATGCATACAAGCAAAGAGGATTATCTGTAATATTGATTGGAATTCAATTCAGACTGCCTACAGATATTGGTCGATCATGGTCCATAAATTCCATGAACTGCATACAAAGTTGAAATGAATTCCTCACCCAGGAATAATTATATCAGCATAACCCGCTGTCCAATATGAAATTGTAGTTACTACATGCAATTGTAGCTAGCACATCTAAGGCTTGCGGTGTGAGGTGTTCATACATGTACTTAATGCATTGATAGGTACTATGTAGGGTTTTCCTCTTTGGAAAATGTTCATTAACCTACCCAAACTTTTTTATCTAATTGGCAGTAAATTATTATATTCACCATGTATTAGACTTTGCTTAGAGACTAGAGGTTTCTGCCTACCCACATCACGTAAAACTAATGCCAGTGTTGGCCATAAGAAAACTGCCACTGCTATTTCAAATTTAAAATCTTTTCAAGGTCCATGGCCATTACACAGATGAATAAGTCCCAACCCCTTTTAGGAAACCATGGGTCCAGAATTAAGAGAAATTATTTACCCTGTTTCTTTTAGAGGAAAAAATAATGATAAACTAACCTGTGCATCATCTTGAACCCTTTTAAGAGCCTTGTTAAAGATCTTGTACCTGCCAAAGACAATGTTGTCATTTTTCAGTAATATAGAAGAACTCAAAAATTCAATTTACAACCTTATAAGATATTTTAACTATAAAAATAAAGTAAGGTTTGTTGTCTCCTCACTCTTTCGGTTCAAAAATAAGCTCCTTAAAGACTGCATATCCTGCGGCAGCAGCAATTCCAAGCCCTGCAAGAATAACTACACTGTAGGAAGCTCCCTCTACAAATGTCACAGGCTTTTCTGGGATGTTGTATGTAGGAGCATCAAAAGGATCCTCTACAGTAGATAAGTCTTTCTTATTCTGGAAAAGTAAATAGTTGAAGAATCAAGATACCAATAAGTATGAAAGTTGAGTTCACAAAAAGTATCAAGAGAAAATCAAATTTAGAAAATTAGAATGCGCATGGTTAAACTACCCAGCCACAAACATGCAAACAGAATGCACATGTAAAGTTTAGAAAATCAGTTCAGAAGCAAACCTCAGATGGACTTTGTCGTGGTTGCCGTGAAGCTTTTGATGAAATGGATCTACAAAATTGAGGAATGCTGGAACTTGCTATATAGTTTCTTGTGGGTTGAAATTGTGGCCAAGAAGTAGACATTAACTCTCTAGCGCACTTCCTTCCATATAGAACAGGAATTCCTGCAAAGCATGATTGCATAGAAATTATGTGCAAAAGAATAAACCACTATAAGAACTTTCCCGACTTCACACCAGTAGATCAGTACATCTCACTGATTTTCAAGTGTCAATACAAACTTTCAGCGCCCAAATGTTTCCCGGTGTTCATCCATTAACTATTTAGATGCTCTAACCAACAGAAGATAGTTATAATACTTATTCCAAATAAACCATATCTATTATATGAATTTGCGAAGCAGTCACTAACCATCAGCTCCAGCTATGCCCTGCAGAATTCAGAGGAAAAAAAAAATTCAGCTTGCAATGTGCTAAGAGAAACAGAATGATAAAAACCAATATCACACAATTACCTCACCCTAGTCAAATGGTTTGCAGAAGCAGTAGATTGACTTGCACATCCTGATTTCAGTACTGCCAGCAACTGCACCATTATAAGATAGTAACTTAGTTTAAATAAAATTGAAGCCTCTGAAACGTAGAAATTCTAGCCAAAGCAAAACATAAACCTGATCTGGCTTGGCCTCCTCTGTGTGGGAAGCTCTGTATCCCCACAATCTCATCTTGGGCAAAACCCTAATAACATCTGTTTGCTTTTTTCTCCATAACTCCAAAGCACACTTGTATGACCCTAAAAACCAAAAGTTTTGCCGATGCAAAGTCAAATAAACCCTTTGAAAAATGATACTGAAGAAAAGAAAAAAAACTTGTTTTCTTGTTTGGTTTCCGAGAAAATGCATGAAAGTAATCGGAAACGTATGCATACCCATCGTAGTTCAAGTAAGGTTCGGAGGGTGTGGTGGTTCAGTCTCTGGTGTCGAAGGTTGATGCCCTAGCTTTGTTCAGTTTGTTGGTCTCCTCAATCGTCTAAAACCCTCAACCGGAGCTAAGGGGGATTGGTTTCGGACTATGAAAACGGGTCGGGTTAATCCGACTTTGAAACCCAAGCAAGTTAAGTGGGCTAGAATTGAGTTGGTGGACTCAAAATATTTTTGATGGGCCTCAATGCTTGGGATTCTATTGATTTTATTTTATTTTATTTATTTATTTATTTAAGAAATAGCTTCCTAACATGCTGATTTTAAAAAGAGTAATCACTTTATGTTAAAAGCACACATATTATTGGCATGTTTACTAAACTTTGAATCCAGGTGGGCATGAATCCAAATGTTAGCAAGTTCTGTGTTGTCATGAAGTCAACCTTCCTGGCTTCTCTAAAGTCTAGGGTTCATGGGTTAATTGATCAACCAAATTGAAATTCCACTTGTCTTTCAGACCAACTCCAACAATTCTATCATTTGCTGGCTTTTGAAAGTCCCTCTAAAGCCAACTATTCTCACCATCCAAATTGTAATTCTTTTCAGATCCAAATTCGATGATTCTCATCATCTCAAGCTTGTTTTGTTTTGCTGCTGTTGCTGATAAAAATGGAAGCAGCAGACATGTTTTTATCCCCTGCTTTGCAAGTGATGTTTGACAGATTGGCATACCCAGCCCTAGAAAAGGTTGCTCATATCTTGGGTGTCGAGGACAACCGGGACAGCCTACGTGATGCCTTGATGAGGACCCAAGTTATTCTCCAAGATGTAGAGCAGCAACAATTAACCAACAAATCTGTTAGGCTTTGGTTGTTAAACCTCAAGAATGCTGCTTCTGATGCTGAGGACATTCTGGACTTGTTTATCGCTTTCCAAATCGTCATGAGCTTAAAAATTTTTGGTAAACCAATTTCCTCACCCTCTCTTGCTGAAAAAAATTAAGAACATACTCCACAGATTAGAAATTACGATAAATGAGGGACTCTCGACATTTAATTTTAGAGAGCCTAGCATAGAGAAAGACTGTCGACGACTCAGATTCTTCACTAACAAGAGGGAGACTGGCTCTTGCGTCGTTCACTCAAAGATATATGGAAGAGATGATGAGAAAGAGAAGTTAGTCAAACTTCTTGGGTGACTTGATATGTTTGAGGTATCTTGACTTGTCTTACACACCTATCACCCAGTTACCTATAAGCATACGGTATCTGTTTTTTTTTTGCAGACCTTAAACCTAATTTGTTGTCATAATCTTGAGACTTTGCCATTTTTGGAAAACTTCAGCCTAAGACATCTGAACTTAAGTGGATCTGTAAGTTTGACATTTATGCATTATGGTATTAAGCGCTTCCGTCAACTTCAGACTTTGCCACTTTTTGTTGCGTCGCAGAGGGTAGATTAACTACGGAACTACAGCGTGAATCTCCATGAGCTGTTCAATTTAAATTTTATGGGGAGTTGAATATTTCTCGCTTGGAGAAGATTGAAGATGCTATACCACGCATATTGGTCAGGAAGGAAAATCTTGAGTCATTGGGATTATACTGGGGTTTTATTCCGGGATTTAAAGATTCGTTCGCCAAACCACCTAATGCCCCAGCTGAAGTAGGTGTCTCAGGATCACATATAGCGCTGCAAGCTGAAAAACTTATTGAATACATGCAACCACATGAAAATGTGAAAAATCTACCCAGGAACCAAATTTCCTGACTGGGCTCTCCCAAATCTTGTCGCCGCTGATTTCACCAACTGTAGAAGAAGTGAATATCTTCCAGCCCTTGGGAATCTTCCGCTACTTAAGACATTTTCTCTGCATGGAATGGATGGGGTGAAGAAAATTGGTAGATAGTTCTATGGCAATGGTGTAGACATATGGTTTCCATCACTCGAAGAACTATCAATAAGTGATATTGCAAACTTGGAAGAGTGGTCAAGTGCAAATGATGAAAATGCATTATGTAGATTGAAGAAATTAACTGTAAAGAATTGCCCCAAGTTAGCACATATATCGTTACCTCAGTCCCTTCAACATTTGGAGCTGCGGGATTGTAATCCTACGATGGTGCCCATGGCAGATTTAAGTTTGCTATCTGTTCTTATTCTTGACAATATTTGAGACCTCGTGTCTCTCCCGGAAGGGCTCTTTGCATCAGCTAGTCTGTCTTCCTTGAAGATTTTGTCTTGCCCCAAGCTTCATTCAATGCCTTTGCATATGCAAAACCTTAGTTCTTTGAAATCATTGACCAGTTGTTGGTGTGAAGAGCTATCCTCTCTGCCATAAAGTTTGCAGAACCTTAAAGCTCGGGAGTCACTGGAGATTAGTGACTGTCACAGTCTAACATCCCTACCAAATTGTGGAATTGCAGGTGTGGTTTCGCTTCGAACTTCGTCCATTGAAAACTGCAGTGAACTAACTTCTCTATCGTCAAGGTTGGAACAGCTCACATTGCTTAAGCACTTGACCATCATGTACTATCCAAAGCGTGGTTCCTTTCCAGCCGGTGTGCAACACCTCTCCTCTCTTCGAAGTTTGATCGTTCTGGACTGTCCTTGTTTTGATTCTCTGCCAGAAGGATTGGAAAATGTGAAGACCCTACACTGCTTGGAAATGAGTAGCTGCCCCAATCTAACAGCTTTGCCAGAATGGTTTGAGGATCTTCGGCACCCCAGTGCCTAGGCACATCACCCTTCGACATGCAAGTTTTGTGTCGCCTTCGGCACCCCCGTGCCTAGGCACATCGCCCTTCGACACCCCCGTGCCTAGGCACATCGCCCTTCGACACCCCCGTGCCTAGCCACATTGTCTTACAACATGCAAGCTTTGTGTTGCCTTTGGCAGCCATTCTCCTTTAGCACCCTCGTGCCTAGCCACATTGTCTTGTAACATGCAAGTTTTGTGTCGTCTTCGGCATCCCTTCGTCTTAAGCACCTCCGTGCCTAGGCACATCGTCCTGCGACATGTAAACTTTGTGCCTTTAGCATCTCCTTTGTTTTCGGCACTCCCGTGCCTAGGCACATCGCCCTGCGACATGCAAACTTTGTGCCTTCGGCATCCCTTTTGCCTTCGGCACCCCCATGCCTAGCCATATTGCCTTGCAACATGCAAGCTTTGTGTCACCTTTGGCATCCATTCGCCTTCAGCACCCACATGCCTAGCAAGTTTTATACCTTCAGCACCCTCATGCATATTCACATTGCCTTGCGACATGCAAGTCTTATGCATTCAGCACCTACATTCCCTTCAGCACTTTATCTGTGACATGCAAGTCTTGTACCTTTCGCACCGTTGTCCTTCGGTGTACTATGATGCCCTTTGGCACCCTTGCATAACAAAATGGGGACTTGCAAACCATTTGGTTTTTTGTTGCCTCCCTCCAATGTCCTTCTTACCCGGGGCCATGGGGGACTATGGGTAGTGCACTATACAACTTGGAAGACGAACTATGGTGTTGCTCGGCCAGTGCAGTTAAAATTACAAGTCCCCAATCAAGAAGTACCTTCTTACTCGTGAACTTGGGGGATTACTGTTGGTACCGCAATTGACCGAGCAACTAACTAGGCTAGATCATCCACGTGCCATGCTTTAAGAGGTCATCATCTTAGCCAAAAAAGCATTAACACAAGTCACAACTCTAAGCAAAGTAAGAGGAGTATTACATCGAAAAACTACAAGAAGTGAAGACTCCCCCTCACCTATAAGAGGAGACCACTTTACACTTAGGAGGGGATCCCTAGGCTGGCCTTTATCTTTAATCATGGGCTTCTCCCTTCTTATGTTTATATTTGGGTCCAACTCCATGTACAAATGTAAACATACATAATTATAATTAGAACATACTTCTCTGTGGACGTAGCCTATTTATTAAGGGTGAACCACGTATATCTCGTTTTCTATATATTTATCGTTTGCCCTAATCTTCACACATATGCTAAAGGTCCTCACCTTCACCCATCATCCACCATTCCACCTCTATCTAAGTTGACTCTCTCAAAAAGAGCATCAACAAGTAGGAACTAAATGCTAGTGAGAAAGTAAGGAAGAGTCAGACAAATTTTTTCAAAAAATGAAGGTGCTTGGGTTTTTTCTACTGACTGATGACGATGCTTGGGCCAAATTCTAAAATTATGGCCCGCTATGAACTCCAATAAACCATTAGGGCAAAAACAAAAAACAAAAACAAAAAACAAAAAACAAAAAACCCATTCCTTTTGGGCTTAATAGAACATATTATTTCAACCAAAAAAAATAGAACATATTATATAATTTCTCGAACATTGAGGAATATAATTCACAATTCAAAGCTCTTATTTCACAAGCCCCAATTTACTTTAGAAATCCTAATTCGACAAGCCATAAATTCAATTTATTAGAACAACCCCAAATTCTACAAGAGAGATCCATCAAAGAAAAAAGAGAGATTCATGAAGAAGATGACTGGAAAAAAAGAAGAGAGAGAGAGAGAGAGAGAAAAGTAAAGGGGAGAAAGAGAAAAAAGAGAAAATGTTCATTGTTTAGAGGAAAGTTTCAATCTATCAAAAAAACATAAAAGGGAAAATTTCAGGGGGACAAGTGAAGTGTACTCTGTAGTATAATGAAAATAAAGATAGAGTTTTTTTATTTATTTTGGCTGCAGAGATAGGATTTCAAATTTTTTATTTTTTGGGATAGGATAAACATATATAGCACTTCCATGACACCTAAAAATATACACTCAACACAATACACGTGTCTTCACAATCACAAAGTTCTTTTAAGTCTCAAAACAGGTGTCGAAGCAAACACTTTGTGCTGGACATCTCAACTCTACGTTCCAAAGATCAAGTTTCATCTCGAGCTTGCTCTGCCATTTGAACTATTCTATGTTGGAATCCATGGCCATGACAATAAGATCACAGAAAGGGTTGCTAAAGTTGACTCACACTCATGCATTCATTAAAATAAAATAAAAAACACGAAGCCCCAATCAATTGAAACATGTCTTATTGTTCTTCTTGTCAATTGAACCAAAAGGTCAAAGATAAGCACAAGAAGGAGCTGAGTCACAACAACAGCAGCATAACACATTTCTCAGTTCAACTGCCTAGAATGAGCTTGTTCATGGCATCCTTCGTCACCTTGGTTGGCAGCTGAAACCTGCACATCGGGCAGAAGTGCTTCCCATTCAGCCACTTCAAAATGCAGTCTTCATGGAATTTGTGCTTGCAAGGCGTTTGGGTGACTTGTTCTCCCTCTGAAAATTCATCCAAACAGATAGAGCACTCTCCATTGTTCTGGCTCTCTTTCGATTCCAAGCTCGCAATCGAAAACCGGGTTGCGGGGATGATGTGATTGTTACAACCCCAAATCGTTCTTCTTCTTTTTTTCTGCTCCCTCTCTTCTTCTTCCTGCTGCTCATGTATTCGAATGAGCCTGCTAATAGCCTCCATGAACTCTTCTTAGCTAGGCTGCAAAGCAAAAGCAGAGACAAAATATATATATTATAAATTAATTAATTACTTGGGAATTATAATAATTATTTAGAAATGATGAGAGGAACAAAAATGATTTGGGAAGCTGAAACCTTGGGGAGCAGCAAGAACTGCGCAGCTTTGTGTCGTGACAAAATTTGCGAGCTATGCTGCTGTGTGGCAGATTCTTCGTCTTAATATCGGACCAGTTAAATATTTAAATAACCCTAGGCCTAGTGGGTGTAATAGAAATCCAAGGGTTCAGATTTGATCTCAAGCAGAGTGTCAAGAACATACCTACCACTCAGATATAATTACATAAAGACCAAGCAATGAAATCAAGTTATTACCCTTGTTATTTTACCTAGCTGGGAACAACCATATTTTACCTGGATAAAGGAACAATAATTGTACTGTACATCGTTTTGAAAAAGAAAAAAAAGAAAAGAATATTAGTTGTATTTGGACTTGGAATATGCCTAGATTACCTTTTTATCTTATCTTTGTGGAAAAGACCCCCAACATGTGAAAATTGTTTCCCTTTTTACTTTTTTTCGTTGGCTGTACCCTCCATTTTTTATTTATTTATAAATACTAAAAAATGTAAAAGCTGGTTAATTTTAAAAATCTTGAGGATAAAAAAGCCCACGCGTTGTAAGTGTTAGGACATAATTCTCATGCACGTTTACGTGCATTGTGAGTTGATCTGTGTACCTAATAATTTATAGGCAATTATATTTGAGTTGATCCACGTATGTAATGATTGAGAGCCAACTACGCCAGAGTGGCATACAAGAACGTTACAAAGTTGGTGTCATGTTCACATTTTCTTGTTTAGTTTAGTTAAGAGTTGGTTAAATCATGTTACCATTTTATGAAGAATAAAAGGACTTTATTAGAGTTAATTACGTTAAATTGAAAGCATATAGAAAATAGAGACAACAGATCTGAAGTCCCACTTAAGATTGGAAATAAAATCTTTGAAAGCAAGTGCTAACTCGAAATGGAATCCAAACTTCTTTTTTTCTTTTGGTCGAATGGAATCCAAACTTATTCCTGCTTTTAGCACCCAAAACACATTGGTTGGGTTTCCAAAAAGTAGTTGTGCCATTGCAGGATGGACATGGATTCGTAGACTCGCCACACTCACCTTTTTGGATGATCCGAGAGTGTTCCATTGCGATGAGTAAAAATTACATTTGGAAATGTATGTAGATATGATTGAGCACCTTGAACGTGGTTGTTTTAGACATTGGATGCGTTTGAAACTAGGATTATTGATCATATAACTCCGTGACTTGCATATACTATATACATCTCCCTATAGATTTGACGGGCAACTTCAATAAGATTTCAGATATAATGTTTTTATAAAAGTTTTCGAACAACATGACCTCCATCGATCTAACCACTTAAGAACTTGGAGAACAACAAGAAATAAGCTTATGCCAGCCTCTTAGTGACCTCCTCTGGCAGACATTTCGAACTATATTTATCCGGTTAAATAAAGGAATAATGATTTAGAGTTTAAATACTCAAAAGTGTAAAGTTGGTTAATTTAAAAAAAAAAGTCTTGATGATACAAAAGCCCACACGTGCACAAAATTATGAATTGATTCGCGTACGTAATGATTGATAGACAATTACGTATGAATGACATAAGAGAGTGTTGCAGAGTTGATGTAGTGTTCACCACTTCTTGTTTGGGTTGGTTAAGAGTTGGTTAAATCATGTTACCATTTTATGAAAAAAAAAAAAAAAGGGGGCTTCATTAGTTAATGAGTTTTGTATTAAGTTGGAGAATTTGGAACTAAATAGCCATAATATAACCTTTCTTAGCTTTGGAGGCAATTAGGAGAAGGGATAACACATGCCAACAAGGCCCAATATTTGATTGACCCATCATCAATTTCAGTTTCTAGTGTTTGGGCCAACCCAAGCCCTAAACAATGCAAAGGCCCAATTATTTGCCCTAGAATAACCTAGCGTATCTCAGACCCAATATACATATATAAATTATTATTATTATCGTTCTGAGTTGCACAGAACAATTAAATTAATCATAGAATTTTAAAAAAATTAATGGTTGGAATAGAATTAGATATTTAGCATGGGCCATCTCATTCTCAGCCGTCAGATTTCATTACAATTTTTTTAGAGTGGTGATTTCCCCACTCCAATTTTATCCACTTACACTCCATTTTATAACTAAAAAAGAAGTGTAAGTGGATAAAATTGGAGTGGGGAAATCATTACCCTTTTTTTATCGCCATGCTAAGTTTTTGACCCTTGCGTCCTGTGATCGGAGTTGAAAGATTTTTTTTTGGGTGCGACAAACGACGTTGCAAATTACGGGGTTAATGGGGGACCCCACATGACAGCGACGGTGCTAACACCGTAACAGTATGAGGGGGACCGTGTAACGCGCACGCGCCTCGAAGTTGGGGAGACCAAACATTCTCAAAAACAGAAAAGAATAAATATAAATAAAACAAAA
Source organism: Prunus persica (assembly GCF_000346465.2). Taxonomy (NCBI): domain Eukaryota; kingdom Viridiplantae; phylum Streptophyta; class Magnoliopsida; order Rosales; family Rosaceae; genus Prunus; species Prunus persica. The sequence goes on from NC_034016.1 coordinate 19,557,346, forward strand.
ATTTTGGGAGAAAATGAAAAGACAAAAAATAATACTAAAGTAAAACATAAAAAAAACCTCGGACTTCGAGATTGTTTGTTTCGGGCACTCTCTACTTCAATCTGGTTTAAAATATTTAAAAAAAATGTTGGATTCTTTGTGGAGTCTGGCACGCCCTCTGGTCCTGTTCCCTCAGCCAGCAGCTCTGAGAGTCTCTGTCTGACTTCCCACTTCTATTATTGGCTGACTCACTACGCGTGGATTGGCCAACCCGACCCGAACTATTTTTCAAAAATTTCGGTTTAGCTCTAGGTGATTGATTTACACTTTTGAAAACGACGGAAAAATTGAGTTGAAAATTTGATTTGATTTGATTTTTTTGTTTTTGTTTTGTTTGAAAAATAAAATTTCTTTAGTCCTCACTTTGTTGTTGGTGTCGTGATTTTTACTTTCATAATTGTGACTCAAAATCTTACAAATTGTCAAATATTTCTGCTTCTTAAGTAAGTGTTTATGCCTAACGGGAATATATTTCAATGGATTTTTTTGATAGTAGGCAATCAATATTATTTGAGTTATAAGCCTCTTGCTCAACTTAATGAATTTTAATTTAACAATATTTTAATAGAGACGTGAACTCATGAAGTTCGCACCAACTACATATTCGTATTGTAGAAAAAATCTGTAAATTATATATCGTCGCACACTCCATTACTATACATTTGTAATTTGTTGACACACAAATTTATAGTACTAATGAAGTAATTTGTTGAAAGTTATAGAGAGAGAAACAATGTTAAGTGCTATTTAATGGGGCTAACAACTACTATTTAATTCATTGGCAGAACAAGACAGCTATTTCATAATTGTTCTTGAGCACGGTAATCACAAGAACCAAACATTTGTGTTGTGGTCATGGGTTGTGTACACAAGGCCGTTGACCACCTCTATTAATTTCAAGGTTATAGAAATGGTAATATATTTTACATGGTAGGTTAACGTAAGAATGCTGTGGGCCCACTCTATCCAATCTGTCCAACCGTGTTCTCCCTTGGCCATTGGTGCGTTTCCAAAACGCTCCACCAAAAAGGTGTAAATTTGACTGTGTTTTGCTTTTCCCAACTCCCTCAGTTCATATCTTGCTCCTTTGTACACTGAAGTAGTCTGCATTAATCTCTCTCTCTCTCTCTGGAATAACTCTGATGCATGCTCGTCTGATTCCCACAGTGATTATGAGCTTTTTCTTGAGCCTCCCCATTTGTCCCATTATTCCATCTCTATCTCTCTGAATCTCCATTGTCTCTCTCTTCTCTGTTTACCATCTCCTTCCTTTTTGGCTCTTCATTGTCTTCTCTCTCTCTCTCTCTCTCGGGTTGTCTTCAAATTTCTTAACCTGTTTCCTTATTCTTCAACAGAGAAGCAGAGCCATGACTATGAGTACCGACAACAACGGCAACCACAGCAAAGAAAAGCTTGTGGTGGAGGTGGTTGCAGCGCACAACCTCATGCCCAAAAACGGTGAAGGTTCCTCCTCACCATTTGTAGAAGTAGAGTTTGAGAACCAAAGGCTCAGAACCCAAGTAAAATACAAAGACCTCAACCCCATTTGGAACGAAAAGCTTGTGTTCCATATCAAAGACGTGGCTGATCTTCCTTACAGAACCATAGAAGCCAATGTCTTCAACGAGAGGAGGTCCAGCAATAGCAGAAATTTCTTGGGAAAAGTTCGAGTTTCGGGCTCTAACATTGCAAGAGAAGGTGAAGAGGTCCCTCAGCTTTATACCCTTGACAAAAGGAGCCTTTTTTCTCACATAAGAGGGGAAATAAGCTTCAAGCTTTACCTTTCAACAAGGGAAAAGGTCAAGGAAGTTGGGGCTAATGGAATAGTCTCCTCCTCTATTTCTGCTCCTTCTGCTTCGGCTTCTGGGTTTTCGAAGAAAAACAAGAAACTTCAGGGACCAAACTCAGCCATGGCGGCAAATCAGCAGCTGGTACAAGAAACAAAGCAAACCCAACAGAACCAGAACAACAACCACCACTCAAAGAATGCGGATCAGCCAAGTCCAAGTGAGGTGATACTGATGAACAAGCCTGTTTTGATTAATACAGGGCCTGGTTCTGTTATGTCCGGCGCCGGAAGCGGTGGGGTGGGTGGGTACTCAAATGGGTTGACCGAGTTTTCACTCAAAGAGACTCGGCCTCAACTCGGAGGTGAGTCTTTGAAAAAGGACAAAACTAGCTCTACTTATGACCTTGTTGAGCAAATGCAGTACCTTTATGTGAGAGTTGTGAAAGCCAAAGAAATCTCTTTGTTTGGTGGTGGGGATTTGGTGGCTGAAGTAAAGTTAGGGAACTACAGAGGAATTACAAAGAGGGTTGGTTTGAACAATGTTGAGTGGGGTCAAGTTTTTGCTTTTTCAAAAGATTGCATACAGTCATCAGTGGTGGAGATTTTTGTGAAAGAGGGCAGCAAAGATGACTTCTTAGGTCGTGTTTGGTTTGATTTGAATGAGGTTCCGAAGAGGGCCCCGCCGGATAGTCAGTTGGCTCCACAATGGTATAGAATGGAGGATAAGAAGGGTGATAAGTCGAAAACAGGGGAGGTGATGCTTTCAATTTGGTTTGGAACTCAGGCTGATGAGGCATTTGCTGAAGCTTGGCATTCAAAGTCTGCCAATGTGAATTTTGATGGGCTTTGCTCGATTAAGTCGAAGGTTTATTTGTCCCCGAGACTCTGGTATTTGAGAGTGTCCATCATTGAAGCTCAAGACATTGTTCTTGGTGAGAAAGGGCCTGCAATGATGAGGTTTCCTGAGCTTTCCGCGAAAGTTCAGGTGGGAAACCAGGTTTTGAGGACTAGAATTGCACAGCCAAGCAGCTTGAGGAGCCTCTCCAACCCTTATTGGAATGATGAGATGATGTTTGTGGTGGCTGAGCCAATAGACGATTACTTGTTGGTTTCCGTTGAAGACAAGGTCGGGCCGGGGCGTGATGAGGTGGTGGGGAGAGTGCTTCTTCCAGTGACAGCAATCGAAAAGCGAACAGATGAAAAGCCAGTGGTTTCAAGATGGTTTAATTTTGACAACAACCATTTCAACAATGCAGCAGAAGAGTCCAAAATGATGACAAGGTTTGGGTCTAGAATTCATCTTCGGGTTTCACTTGATGGTGGTTATCATGTGCTAGATGAGGCCACAATGTATAGCAGTGATCTTAAGCCAACTGACAAGCGGCTTTGGAAGCCTCACATTGGTGTGCTTGAAATGGGAATTTTGGGTGCAACAGGGCTTATGCCAATGAAAATCAAAGAAGGGAAAAAAGGGTCTAGTGATGCCTATTGTGTTGCCAAGTATGGTCACAAATGGATTCGAACTCGAACTGTTGTCGATAGCTTGTCCCCAAAATGGAACGAGCAGTACACTTGGGAGGTGTATGATCCCTGCACAGTTGTCACAATTGGAGTGTTTGATAATTCCCGCATAAACAAGAACTTGGCAAACAATCCAGGAGCTCGTGATTCACGAATTGGGAAAGTTAGGATTCGATTGTCCACACTTGAATCTGATCGGGTTTATACTCACTCATATCCCCTCCTCATGCTGCACACTTCAGGGGTAAAGAAAATGGGTGAGCTTCATTTAGCTATTCGGTTTACATGTGCTAATATGGCTAACATGATGCATATGTACACAATGCCACTGTTACCAAAGATGCATTTTGTGAACCCTTTGAGTGTGAATCAATTGGAGACCCTGAGGTACCAAGCAATGAATGTGGTGGCCTCTAGGCTTAGCCGGGCAGAGCCGCAATTGGGCAGAGAGGTCGTGGAGTATATGCTTGATCATGACTCCCATATGTGGAGCATGAGAAGGAGCAAAGCCAACTTCTTTCGACTAATGAATGTTCTCTCAGGACTTGTTGCTATGGGAAGATTTGTGGAATTGATGCGCAGTTGGAACAAGCCTGTCTACTCAGCTCTATTTGTTGCATTTTTCCTCTTGCTCGTTGCATTTCCAGAGCTCATAATCCCAATGATTTTGCTTTACACTGCCTTCTTGGGACTTTGGCGATACAAGTCTAGACCACGCCAACCTCCCCACATGGACACCCAGCTTTCCCATGCTGAGAGCGTCTATGCTGATGAATTGGATGAGGAATTCGATTCGTTCCCAACAAGTCGGAGTGCTGAGGTTGTTCGAATGAGGTATGACCGGCTTAGGAGCGTGGGGGGAAGGATTCAAACTGTTGTTCATGACATGGCTACACAAGGTGAACGCTTCCAAGCATTGCTGAGCTGGAGAGACCCGAGGGCCACATTCGTGTTCTCCATCTTTTGCTTGATTGCTGCTGTTGTGTTCTATGCAGTGCCAATCAGAGTTGTGGTGGTTTTGTTGGGCTTGTATGTTCTGAGGCCGCCGAGGTTCAGAAGCAAGTTGCCTTGCCAACCTTTGAGTTTCTTTAGGAGGCTGCCCACCAGGGCTGATAGCTTGTTGTAGAGGGTTGAATTCATTGCATCATTATCATCATGTTTAGGACTTCTGGATATAGTGGAAAGGAAGGGAATGGCCTTTTTGTGTTTGATATTTAGGATGGATGTTATCTTTTCCTTTTTGGTCCTATGCGAAAGGAGGTGATAGCTAACTGTTTTGTTGAAGATGCAATTCATGTATTATGGAAGTTCAATCTGACTTGTAGTTATTGTCTTTGCTTATATTTATGTGTCTAGGTAGAATTACGCTAATCCAATGATTTGTTTGGTGCTACATTTGATTGTGAATCGTATCTCGTCATATAATTCGAATCACCAAAAATGCCAAATGTGTGCCTGCTCAACAAAATGTTTGAATTGAAAGAATAAGAAGACACATACATGAAAGCAAATGATAAACTAATTCAGTTCCAATACAACCACATAATGTTGTTGCTTCGGTTCTTTCTAGTATGAAATAGCATTGGGTTGGCAATACAAGGCAAAGCTCCCCACAAAGGAATCCACAAAGTTCAAGCAACAGCAGCTCCCATCAATTAGAAAATCACTAACTTGTTCAGACTTGGGGTCCAGCAATCGAACTCCATCACCAACATCACGAAGCACCACTTCACCATTCTTTCTGAAACCAAGCACGCCGCTATTTTTAAGACCAAGTGGCGCCAACACAAAAACATTTTGGAGCTGCACGGTAAATAACTTAGCCCAAGACGCCGCCACACCATACTCTTCCATCACCCAAATCTGAACACAATCACCCCTCGGAAATCTGTAGTTACGAATCTTGACAAGGGCAATGGTCTCTCTGTATCTTGAAATAAACCACTCTCGTCCCGATTGAAAGTGTAATTTTTTCCTCAAAGCTTCTGGCACCATTGTCTCACCAAATATCTCCTTTGCCATATCAAACCACGCAACCAAATACTCTGAGAGCTCCGAGACGCCGTTCAGGTGGCGACGAGTTTGGAGCCAATGCAGAGCGCCATTGACACACACAACACGTGATCTAGTGAAGAGCTCGGGATAAAAGTTGACAGGGATAATATCATCATCATCAGCAGCAATAAGACTCTTCCAGGAGCCTGTGGCTAACGACCAAATCTCAACGTGAAAAGTAGGTGGTTTGCGGAAGGACACATAGTTCCTAAATTTCAAAGTCTTATCGCCGTTGTGTAAGGACTTATAGTTCACACATCTCAAAACCTTATAGTCGTTGGTGCAAGAATCATAACCAAAGGCATATCTTATTCCTTTAATATTTTTGGCCACGGCAAGGCCCGTCTTAGGTAAAACCACCAACTTTCTAATATAGGGGTTCCAAATGATTGCAGCAAAGTCAATGCCACCATCATCATCATCATGAGGAACCATGCATACGAGCCCGTTACAAGTTCCAACCACATCCACATCCCCATCTAAAACTTTTTTTTTCTCGGGGCAAGTGCGGGTGTTGTTGTAAGCTACGAACGGGCTCGTAAGCTTGGTATGCTCATCACGTGCAGAGTCATCTAGATACAACACGTAATGCACTCTTCTTTTGACGTGGATCTTGTAGGGTTCGTAAACCTGCAGGAAAAGGAGCTGAACGTCGTCGTTGTGGCGGTGATTGGATGGGAAGCGAGTGTGGGGGTGGCGAATGAAGGAGTTGACGAGAGAGTTCCATGATTTGCACACTGCGCTGCATCTCACTACGGATTTGCCAGGCGATCTCAGCAGGATTTCATGTAAGATTTCGTCGGGAAAGAGGAGGATGTTGCTAGCCAAGTAGACATCTGACATTTTTGTGATAATAGTTGCTCGCTGGTGTTTTTGGGAGAAGCAGATCTTTCGACCCCTTTAAAATCCTAGTCTCCTGTTTTAGTCCTAATCAAACTAGATCACCAAAAGACTAGGGAAAATAGTGGAGAGAGATAGAGAAAATAACGATCTCTAGGGGTTAAATGAATAATACTACTCTTGCCATATTTGTATACTACATTCCTATACCATCTTATGCGGCAATTGATGTGGACAGCCACATCAATTAAAATTATTTAATATTTTATTTTCTTTTATGATTTATTATAATATTTGTTTTTCTAATTATCTTAATTAAAATACCCTTCATTGATTTAATTGATGTATCATATAATATGGACATGCCACATCATGTGGTATAGAAATGTGGAATAAAATGTGGTACCTGTAGCATTACTCAGGTTAAATTGCCTTCAATTACTAATTAGTTCCAGGGATAAGGTTCACATCCATTTTAATTCATTTACTTACCATATAAAAAATAAATAATTTATTATTATTATTATTTTTACATTCATTATATTAGTTCTTTTTTTTTTTTTGGTCGAAAACATTCATTATATTAGTTCATACATGCAATTTGGATGAAAAAAGATAAGTACAAAATTGTAACAGAAAATTCAACTATCTTCATCACCGTCCATACAAATAAAAAAAATGCATATAAACAAGGCGTTTAATTCTTTTGTATTCACTTATTGGGTTAATATTTAGGGAAAAAATCCATACAAAATAAGGATGAACGTCTTATTCAGCCTCTAACTAATTAGTATCGTATATAGGGATTCAATCATATCCAAATGAGGGGAAAAAAATCAGTTGAATGGATTAAGGACTCGTTTGGGAAGTGATTTTGGAGAGGCCAACAATCACTTTTATGGAGAATCACTTCTCCAAATATCACTTTAAGTGATTTTTTGGAGAAGCACGTAGAAGATGTTTCTTTCCATAAGTGATTCTAAATCACTCCCAAACGAGCCCTAAACGATAGTGGAGACTTGTATGAGTTGATCAAGGAAGGTTGCATGAGTTTGGTGCTGAGGAAAGAAATACAAATACAAAAGTAAATGAAATCAAAACCAGCAAAATAAGGACGAGAAATTAAAGAAAACCTCACAAAGCTAAACAAAGACGAATACGAAAGGCAATCCATTTAGGCATTAGCCAATTATCGTCTATTCTTTTTGTTTTTATTTTAACGATTGAGGCTCATTATGAAATTAAGCTTCTTTTTGTGCCTATTCTTCATATCACATGTGAGGTTCTCAAATGCGCAAAGAAAAACTTAATTTTATAAAATAAGCACAAAAAAGAAAAGAAAAACAAAGATGATAATTCACATTAATTTAATGACTAATGCCTACACAGATGGAAGCATGAGAAGGAGCAATGCCAACCTGTTTCGGCTAATGACTTGTTGCTATTTGTGTTTGGCATACAAGGTGGACGTTGTCTTGATTCGGTTTCTGTCTTTCCTTCTAATATGAAATAGCATTGGGTTGGTCAAATAAGACAAGGCTCTCCACAAAATAATCCATGAACTTCAAGTGATTGTTGCTCTCATCAATTTCAAAACAACCAACTTGTTCGGACTCAGGGTCTAGCAATATAGATCGATCACTACCTCCCATAAGTACCACTTCACCACTCGTTCTAAAACCAATCGGGCCGCAGTATTTAAATCTAAGCGGCATCAACCAAACATGTTGCAGCTGCACAGTGCATAGGTTAGCCCAAGATGCCGCCACACCATACTCCGCCATCACCCAGATCTCAACATGATTAGCAATCCAAAGATCTCTATCGTTACAAATCTTAACAAGGGCAATGGACTCTCAGTATCTTGAAATGAACCACTCTCGTTGTCCCGGTTTTGAGTATAAGTTTTTCCGTAAAGCTTCTGGCACCGTTGTCTCACCAAATAACTCACTCGCCATATCAAACGATGCAATCAAATAATCCATCTTATTCACCTTCCAGTTTCTGGCAAGTTGGAGCCAATGCAGAGCGCCATTGACAAACACAACACCCGATCTATTGAAGAGCTGGCCAGGATGAAAGTTGGCAGGGAGGATAACATGATCAGCAGCAGAACTAAGACTCTTCCAGGAGCCCCTGGCTAACGACCAAATCTCAACTTGACAAGTGCTATGGCGGATATATTTATGGTTCACACATCTCAAAACCTTATAGTCGTCGGGGCAAGAATCATAACCAAAGCCATATGTTACCTGATCAATATCTTTGTACACGGCAAGGCCAGGCTTAGGTAAAGCCACCAACTTTCTAATACAAGGGTTCCAGATTGATGCAGCAAAGTGAATCTCATCATCACCAGCAACCAGGCATACTAGCCCGTTACAAGTTCCCACCACAGTCACATCTTCAACTTGTTTTGCTCCTCGGAGGCAAGTAGGTAACTTGTTGCAAGCTACGAACGGGTTAGGAAGCTTGGTATACAAGTTACATGCAGAGTTATCTAGATGCAACGCGTAAGGCCTGTTGATGATGCTCGAGGAATTGTGAAACTGAAGGAAGAGGAGTTGAGCTTCGTCGTGGTGGTTATTGGATTGGTAGCGAGTGTGGTCGCGAGTGCGGTAGCGAAAGAAGGTGTTGACGAGAGAGTTCCATGATTTACACACTGCGCTGCATCTCCCTACGCTTTTGCTGGGCAACCTCAGGAGGATTTCATCAAAGATCTCTTCGGGAAAGCGGAGGGGGTTTGACAATGTTCTTTTCTTGCTACCCGAGTAGACATCTGACATTGCTCCGACAGATTTTGTGATAATATAAGGATTCCTGATGATTTCGGGAGAACCAGAACCCCTATTCCTGTAGAAAGATAGAGGAGAGAATTGGAGAAGATGAGGAATTTGGAGAATAACAACCCTATAGGTTGCTTCTGCACTGCACTGATGGTTTATAATTACGCAAGTTTACTTTGTCTAATTACGGTAAGTAAATATTGTAAGTCTTAATAGGTTTATATGAACTAAACACTTACCTTGATCAGACATGACGTGCACAGCTTGTCTTCTCTGCTATCCGGCTCTTTATCTCTCTCTAGATGGGGTGAGAATAATATTGAGTGTGTAATAACCAATAGCACAGGGACATCCTTTTATAGGCTTCACTTAAAAGTCCCCCTCATCAAAGATATCTTAAGTTTTCCTTAAGCCAGTAGAATTAGATGTTTCAATCCACATAGAAATAGGAAACCTGAAGCACTCAGTATTTAACCTTTCCTCAACGATTCCTGATGATTTCTCCAGAAACCCTATTTCTGTAGAAAGATAGAGGAGAGAATTGGAGAAGATGAGGAATTTGGAGAATAACAACCCTATAGGTTGCTTCTGCGCTGCACTAATGGTTTATAATTACGCAATTTTACTTTGTATAAGTAGTAAGTAAATATTCCTTTTCCTATACTATCAAGGATTAAATATTCCTTTTCCTATACTATCAAGGATCTGATTGTAGTCCTATTACAGTAAAGATTGCTTATGTCAAGGGCAATAAAAGACTTAAAAGAAAAATAATGAAAAATAAAATAAAAGAATAGGTTTAAATACTAATTAATCGAGCCTATGAATAAGGTTCACATTCATTTCAATTTATTTACTTACCAAATAAATAAATAAATAAAAAGTTTACATTTCACTATATTAGTTTTTTAGTTTTGGATCGAAATAGAGGACTAAGAGCGTAGAGGGCCGCAAAAGCTACAAGCCCAAAAAACTCACGGCAGCATAAGAAAGATACACCCTTTCGTATATTTGGATGGAAAAAGATGAGTACAAAATTTAACTGAGAATTGCTTGTTGAGACATTAATTTACGGCATATGTACTGCTATGATAGGATTGTCATCCCCATCGCCGCCGCGCTCTCAGCCATATTGAAACTGTACTTATTTTGGGCTCAGAACCCCATTCCCAAAGCCCATTATCTGAACCTTCTTCTTTTTGGGTCAGAAGCCCAGCCTGAAGTGATCATCAGCAGCAGCAGCATATGCATCACAACTTGCTCCGCCATGGCCACCGTGACGGCCACCATATGGTCTAGGTAAGCCACTTGGATGTCCATCTCGACTGCCACCATTTCGGCCTGTAAAACCAAACATAAAAAGAAAAACAAAGTAATGAAGAAAGTGTTTTTGATCAAGGAAGTAAGGAATTCTATATGGTGCACTACACTACATTAAGGAAAGAAATACAAATAATTTCTTTTAACCTGAAAACAAAACCTCAGCTAAACAAAGACGAACATGAAACTTCAGTAAGGGGCAATCCATATTCCAAGAGCAGGGCCAATGACCTCTTCAATGGGATATGGTATATGCAGAAAATGAGCAACTATTTGTTAACCAATAAGAGACTAAACTGTTCTAATTGTTATTTTGTGCTGCCATTCTACTCGAAAAATGCTCAAGCCTAAACAGGCTGGAAGACGTTGCAAACTAAATAAGATACTTCCTTTAATTTGCACTCAATTGAATTGCAAGAAAACGAACAGTTGAAAATCCATGCTGCAGTTTACCTGTTCGTGAACTCGGTGTAGATAATAGATCCTTGTCTCAAGACTGGCCTCTCCAACCACCCTCATTGGTTGAACCATCCCAACCACTGCCCAGAGATGCCCCTGAAGAACCCCCAGTTGCTGGGCTTCGCATTGGCACCATAGCAGCAACTGATCTAATGGATGGTCCTGACTCAAGCCGAGTGTCATCAATATGGCGCTGGAAATATGCTACAAGCCGATCGATGTCCTCAAACATTCTTTTTCTGAACTTGAACCCCTTGGGATAAACACCAACATACTCATGGTGCGGATTTGCACTCCGGATATAGGTCAGGATGATAGTGCCTGGATGTTCATGCGATATCCCGAAACAATAAGCTATCCTCATAGGATACTCCAATTTCTCAAGCCACAAAAGTTCATCAACTTCTGCTTTTGTTCCCCTCCTGAACTTGCGATAGTTTAGCATTGCCTTCAAGTGAGCCACCAACAGATCAACGTAACGATCCATCACCTGCATTGAAGTTAGTTTACCATCAGATTTCTATCCCTCGATATCAAGAGCACAAATGCACATTATTAGCATCTAAGTACAAGCATCTGATATGAAACATAAAACCTCTAGAACTAAAACTGTGCATTCTTATTCAGACTGCATATTATTAGCATCTAAGTACAACACAAACATCTGATACCATTTGTTTTTGTCATGGATGTTGTAACGATCCACAATTCAGGCAAAATGAAATTCTACATTGGCCAATTTCATTGGTTAAAAGTCAGTCAAGAGAATCAAGATTTACAACTGATTATCCTTCATTAGTTGTAAACTGACAGAAAAGTAAGACGACTAATGCAGTACAACTATCCGAGAACACACATTGTGTTAAAAACACTAACCTCATCCAAATCCTCAAAAGTGTCCTCACCAATCGTCAGGGTCTTCCCAATACGGAGTAAGCTTGTAACGTCCTTAGGCTCCTTTCCACCTTCAACTATGTCTTTGTGAGCGTAAACCCCATCATAAACCTTGAGAGTTAAGGTTAAATGCGAAGGCCCTCGAGAACTAGGACGAAAAATACTTTCCCCAGCATCCTTTGCAGACAATAACTGTTAAACATAACGGATGACACACTATTGCGTAAGAAAAGTATTTCCGGGCTACTATTAAGTATTGAATTACAAAACAAAGATCAAGACATAAAAATCTTAATATAACAACATTATTGAAAACATACCTCCATTGCTTCATCTGCATATATATTCTGGAAGCGAGGATGAACAATCATCCTTGGCTTGAAATTCTTCTTCGCAAGCTGCTTTCCCTTTTGAGATTTTTCTTGCTCACTCTGTAGACTTCTCCAGTCTTTATGGTAATAAGTATCAAGATTCTGAATGTTCTGAGAGCAGTCATTTCTAATCTCACTCTCACTGCAAACAAGTAATACCCGATACCAATTCTTTTGAACAGATTTGATCTTGCAAGTGAGAATGTCACCCACATGCAGTTTGTCAGATAAGTCAGAAACATCCCTCCAATCACCTGGATAATAGTCTTCTTTCAGAAGCATACCAGTCAATCCAGATTCAAGAGCAAGTTGTGCCTGTTCAGCTTGCACCCTTCGAACTGTGGCTTGCACAATTCTTCCTGCAGCAAGGGTATCCTCAGTTTCACCTGATATCATATAGAACTCTTCATCCTGGCTTGGTTCTTCATATTTTTTACGCCAATCCTGAAAACCATGTATTAATTCTCTCTTTATATCCCACAATGTATTTTCCTTATCCTCATGCTTTTTGCTTTTAGCGTATGATTGAATATCGAGGCCTTTCAGATATTTAGGATGACCCCGGACATGCTCTATAGCCATCTCCATAGCATCCTCATCATCGTCATTGCCACCTTCCTGATCATAAACATCTTTTGCCAATTCTTGTGCACGACTATAAGATTCTGTTGGATGAATTCTCGTATCATCCAATAGATCAATGAATTGGTTGCTGCTAGCAGCCAACCCACTCCGCCGAACACGCAGGAAACCACTAGCATTAACAAACACCTTTAAACCAAGCCCTTGTTCTGTCAAAAAGTCCTTTCGACTAAATATTGCACCAGATCTTACCAATGACCTCTGCAAAGAGGCTGCCTTTCGAGGTCCAAGCCCAGAAATGAATTGCAAAGGTGCAAATAACCATTCATGGCTTGCAGCCAAATTCACGTCGAGGCCTACCTGGTTTGTAACATCTACCATGACTTGTTCAACCATTGCATACTTCTCATCTGGGGTGAGAAAGTGCTCAAAAGCATTGAGTTTCCAAGATAAGATTTCTCTTCCTGGTCCACAAAGTGTGGCAACCATTGCTAATGGATTTTGAAGATAACGCCCAAGAGCCACAGCCCTCTTGACAATGCCTGATAACACAAAAGAAAAATGAAATCCACCACAAGACATCTTCATGAGCACACAAGTAGAAGGTTGGAAAAATTCATACCTGATTGCACATGTAGCTGATCAGATGAAATCCGAGAATTTTCATATAGGCAAGCCAAAGATTCATCCCCATATACAATGCTTAGGTCATCCATATCATACCCGACATCTCTTGGATGCTCAACTATCATCTTATTATATATCTGATAAAGGCAAGAGAGAAATAAATAAGCATTACATGTACACAATAGGATTCTTTATATATGAAGTGTAAAGATGAAAAAGCACTCCGTGTTGAGGCTGAAGATCATGTTTCCAAAATTGATTACTATAATAATAGAAAGCGAAAAAGGAAGCTCTATACTAAGAGAAAGCAATATTATGGCAATCACGAAGAAAATGATTACTATAACACTCACCTCATGGATAACTTCTTTCAGGCGAGTACAAGACAAGTTAACACATCCTAGGATGGTGACATGTGGTTGGTGATCAATCATGAACTTCAAAACGCGTTCTTCATCATTTTTCTTAAGTTTCTGATCATTGACATCATGGGAATGTAAAGTGAGGGACCCAGCGTAAAGTACATCTACCACCTCTCCAGATGAATCTAACATCACAAAAGTGGTAGCTGGCCTCCCAGGGCCCCAACAGCAAGCCATGACCCGGGGTGCAGCTTCACCGTCTGAGCTACTATCGTTTTCCTTCCGGTGATAAGGCCCCACGGATACTTTATTCCACAAAACCTTTCCATATTCCACTCGTAACCAGTTTTTTGCTCTACTAGTCAACAAGGATCTTGCTTCTTTTTCAATTGCAGGTAGAAGAAAATTAAAAATGGCATCCCGCAGTATCAACTTCCGCTGCTCATTCCACACTTGTGCAGATTTACTAACATCATCACTAAGATAATACTCATTAAAGTCGCTTATCAACTTGTTTAGTCTGTCTTCTGGCAGCTTAAGAGTAACTTCAAGAAGCTTCTCCTCTTCAGCCTTCTGGATAAGCAGCCACTGTGCACCCTCAAATCTATTCAATGGCTTTCTTTGCAACCACTTCACCCCCGCAAACTGATGAGAACCATCTATTGCAATATTTCCATCAGGTGTTGGGCTTGTAGATACCTCAATAGAATCCAAGTAGTTGTTTCGAACATACTTCCTGACACATGGCTCGCAACTTATCTCAACCACTGCCTGGAAGAAGTGATTTAAACCAAAAAAAAAAAACAGACAACTTAGAACCAGACGTTATGACAAGGCATGCTAGAACAAATTAACAGTTCTATGAACTAGAAAACTATAAATGCATACCATATGCCTAGCTCCTTTGAGCACAGCTTCAGGTGTCTCAAACATTGCACACGTAAAGTTTGAAGCCATCTCCTCTGGTGTCTCCTTAGGATTCTCCAACTCATCCCCCACATCCCTTCTCTGGAATCAAATTAATTGTGAACCTGATATCGATGGTTAGCCAAAATATGTGAAAGTGCAAGACAAAGAAAACTTACCATTTTTTCTAGTGATAATTGCATTCCGAACTCCTCAGAGCTGTAACCAAACTTGTTTGCAACCTCCCACAGGCCAGCCTTGCTGCAGATACTATAAAGTGATTTCCTCTTGGGCTTCTTATATTGTCCCTCATCTGCACCTATCTCACCCAGAGGGAAATGCAAGTTAAACTTAGCGTCAGCATCATCAACTTCTCTCTCGGATTCAGAAGCCTCGAGCGACGTTATAACTGATTCCAAAAGCTGATGGTTCACAGTGCATTTAAATCGTTTATAGTAAGATTGCAAAGCACTTTTTCGCTTCTGAAGTAGCAGCCATTTTCTGTCCAAGTCCTGAATTGTCCAAAGTTCCTGCAGAAAAAGCAAGCAGACATATTACTTATATATTCTTTAATCTAGGCCCAGTTTAAAACATTTGACAGTCCCATAACAAGTACCTTGTGCCACTTTATCTTGGGTGGTTTCTCATTTTGATCCTGATTTTCATCTTTCAAAAAGCTTAGGCATTCTTTCCGATACATAGCAATACAGGGAATCTGAAAACAAGGAGAGAATGACCATCCAATAGAATAAATATCAGATAAATGAACAGAAGTGCACCAAACTTAATAAGAATACTCACCTCCAGCTTGAACTTGTGGTGCAATTCCAAAAATTTGTTGATGTCACCCCTGCTTATAGAACTCCCCAAGCCTTCCTTGCCATACAAAGGTATTGTACCACTTGTAAGTTGATTATATATCCAGGTACTCTCATCTTCTATGCTAATTTCATCCAGTGGAGGAGATCCGGTGCTTTCCTCATATATCTACAAATAAAAAATAAAAAATAAAAAAATTACAGTCATGTGACATGAAATATGAAACGAGTAAGATTATATTTTCGTGAAGGGCAAGTCAAATAACCTGAATTCTTTCCGGAATATCAAGCTCCCGAATCTGGTCATCCTTCTCTGTCATATACTTTTCAGAAAGAACACTTGGTTCAAATTCATCTTCAAGTTTCCTATCCCTACACTCATTGGAATCTGAACCTTGCTTGCGGAGCTGCAGTAACTCATCAACATCACCAAATATTTCATGTGCTTCATGCAAAGAAGAGGATGATACTCCTGGTGCCTCCCTAAATTTTTTTCTCTTAAGCTTCTTCTGTCTAGATAAGGGAATTAACCAAAATACAATGAGTTGATTATTCAAATATTAGGAAAAGAAATTCAGTTCAAAACATAAAGACAGGCATGGGCATGCAAAAAATGCAAAAATATATACCTCACTGGAACTCCAGTCGCATCAAATTCTTCATCGACTATAAAGTCTGCCATTTCATCCTCTTCATCAACTTCTCTATCATCTTCCTCTTCTGCAGGTTCCTCCTCTTCAGCAATGTCCTCAAGTGGAAGACCTATAGGATTAAGGTGTATAATTAACAAGGGAAAAAAGAAATCAAATTCATATATTGATTACTCTACAAGTCAGTTCTACATATATATATGCACATACCTTCATCATCACCAAATAAGGAGCGCTTAAGCTTCTCCTCTGCACTTCTTCCACTTTTACCATTGCCATCAAACTCCTCCTCATCAGATACACCAAGATCCCTTTCATTATGCCTCTGAGCTTTTTTCAGCCGCTTAAATTTCCCCTGAAAATGTGAAAAAGAGAAAAACCGCCATCTCATGAACAATGGAAATTTAGAAGAAATAATTGCATTACATTCGAAATTCAACAGAAACTATAAAAATATATGGACAATGCTCACAACCTTCCTGCGGGGGGCAAACACATTATTGTCCTCCAAGAGCTCATAGTCATCTTCGTCAAGGACATACTCCTCCCTAGAAAATTAGAGACAGGAAAATAAAATTACACAAAGGAATAACTACCCCCCTTGTTTAATTGCTACAAGATTTTAAAAGAGAAGAAAAAGATTTTCATTGGTCCAAAGTCTGGAAACCTTAAAACCAGATTTTTTTTGGGCAAACTCTAGAGAGATAGATAATAGGTCAGAGCAAGGATATAGAACATTCACCTTTTCTTTCTTTTCTTCTTCTTCTGCCTTTCTTCTTCATCACTGTCCGCTCTGTCTTCTTCCTCCTCCTCCTCCTCCGGGTCTTCTTGTTCATCATCAACATCATCTACTATAAAATCGTCCTTCTCATATTCATCTAGCTCTTCTGTAAAATCAATAACAATAATAGCATTGTAAAATCAATAAGCGAAGCAAAAAGTGCACCATAATAGATCTTAGATATTCGACTCTAAGAACTAGATAATTATTCACATGAGGCAGATGGAAAAATAAAGAGAAAACTAAGTAAACGAGGAAAAGGATGTGCGGCAGAACAAGGTTAAAGCATATTGCACTGTTCAGCTTTGCACCAAACAACAGACTATTGAGTTCGAATTTTTATTTTATTCAATCTGCACCCATAAGTATCTCCATCCAAATCCAATGACGAAGACCAACTACAGACCAAAATCGCCATGAAAAAACTGAAAAAGAACACGATCTTAACCCCCATTTGATTCCACCACACAAGTCAGGGTCCAATTCACTTGAAGATACAGTAAAACTAGAACCAGAGCAACAACAACTAAAAACCCAATGAAATACATCTGAAAACCCATCAGCTCGGCCCCTCGAACCACCCAAAAACAATGAAAAACCAATAACAAGAAGAGCACCCAACAAGGAGAAGAAGGAGACGAAAAAGGATTTGATTGCCGAGATGAACTTGACGGGTCGGCCATAGAAGAGGTGAAAGACACCGAGCCGATGGGGCACAGAGAGAAGACGAATATGAAGAGGAAGAAAGATGTATAGATCTAACAAATAATTAGTTTCCAATCCCATATCAAGATTTAAACTGCATAAAGAGAAAGAAAAGAAGAAAGAAGATATGAAGAGAAGAGGAAAGCTGCTCAAAACTCAAGAAGATAGCGAGGAGAAGAAAATATGAAGAAAGCTGCTGAAAACATAAGCAGCTGACGAAGTGAGCGTTCGAAACCACATAGAGTGAACCCGAGATCAATCTCATAAGTACTTTGTATATAACAAAATAGTTGATGAAAAAATTGAAGGCTGTACCGTCTTCATCGTCTTCCTCGTCGTCGCCGTGAATGGTTTCCTCCACGTCGTTATCTTCTTCAAGCATGACTTCATCTGAAGTCATAGAAACATGGTTAAGCTGAGGGTTTAGGATATTTTAAAGCAGCAGAAAAAAATTTTGGTGAAAAAAGCTGGAGAAATTTGAGGAACACAGAAACATACCTTCGTTTTCGTCAGCTTTTCCCATGACTTCTAGTCTTCTTCTTCTTCTTCTTTGCCAAACATTCTTCTTCTTGATGACAAACAAAACCGAGTAATTAAAGTGTGAGGAAGTCGCTCTACTTACAAATAAATAGAAAATTCGATCTTCAAAATCCTTAAAGCATGAGGAAGTCGAAGTCGAGCAACAATAGGGAAAGAAAAAAAAAAAAAGTGGGGCCCACTTCGATCTTCTTACTTTCCATTTCCATGCACGTATACTTGAGCTTTGTTTCTCCAAGCACTCACCCACATTTCAACTCAGTCAAACTCTAAAATATATACTTCCACATCAAATCTTTTATTGGTCAAAGAAAATTAAAAGTTGTTTATATGCTTGGAAGATGATTTTTTTTTTTCTTAATCACGAATTATATAAAGAATCTCTTCTTCTTTTTTTTTTGCTTCAGGAATATTTTTATCATGGGTCATAATGATTTTTGATATAGTATGTGACGCATAAATTAGGACTTGACTTTATACTAATGGAGATTTATGTTTTATTTTTAAGAGAAATTAGTATATAGTAATAATAAAAAGTATTTTTGTTTTGGGTTTAATGAATTAAATTTTGTTTTAGAAGAGCTCTACGGGAAGCCCAAATTCGTTGGCCTGGTTTCGAAGGCAAGCAACTTAAACTGTATTGGTTTTTTTTTCTTCTTTCTTTTCCGTGCAATGGTAACAACCATTTGTGTTGATGAACTTGGTTGAGCTTATTTTCTTCCTTTGAATTGCAGGTTAACCAGATTGGCACCATAACTGAATCTATTCAGGCAGCACTTGACGCAAAAGCTGCAGGTTGGATTGGGGTGTGATGGTCAGCCACTGTCGTGGGGAAATTGAGGATAACTTTACTGCTGATCTTTCTGTTGGCTTGGCTAGTGGACAGGTTTGTTAGTTAATTTCTATAACTTTATATGCTCTCTATCAATTCATTCTGTTGGTACTATGTATGAAGTTGATTTTTGCACTTTCTTCTTTATAGATATAACAGGAGCTCCCTGGCCAAGCACAATCCCCAACACCACCCACTTTTCTAAGTTTTCTTTGCTTTCTCAAATTTGCTTGCAGCTTCTGCTCATTGAAGTGGAACTTGATAATGTGTGTTATGCTGGTGAAGCTTTCAGATCACCCTAAGTGAAGATAACCCTCATTTCTCAAGTTATCTAAGCTTCCACCCAATTTAGAATTTGGGAAAATCTACAGAAATTTTTGATAGAGCTTATAAGTTAGGTGTCATTTGGATAGTTCCGTACCGTGCGCTGGGACACCAGGCGTCTTCTCTTCAGTACAAACATTTGTCAGTCAATAATCAATTATCTTCAGGAGTTTGTACGGATGGAACTGGTCAAATGCGACTGGCATGGCATCCAGTTCAACCATGTAATTCTTGTGTGGCATTTTAATGTATTATTGTGTACTATATATATTTCACCTTGTTCTTGTTATTCAATTTTTCAATCAGGACCAAATCTCGTGTTTTCCTAGAGAGCATTTTCCATTGAAGTTAGAACCTAAAGATTCTAGAGATTATCCGGTTCTGTCTCAGCAAGCCATGCATATTCCTCTTCTTTACCATCATCTATCTTAATTCTGTTCACTGTAGCTACAGTGTTTAGCAGACAACTATAATTATCAGTTTTCATAAATTTTTTTATGAAACAAAAGTTACTTACCAAAGACAGTATACGGGTAATTGCGGTAGTAGGTATATTTTCTGCCTGCATCTTCTCTGTAAGAGGGTGTGAGAATGTCAAGAACAGCACAAGGAGTGACCAGTAAAATAATGCAGACTCCCCCCATTCCTTGGATACAAAATTGATGTCCCACATGGTGTTGTTAAAACCTTGTCAACTGCCAACTTTGCCAATCTTACTGTATTGGAAGGAAACTTTATCAGTTTTCCCATATTTTAACCCTCAAAATATGAAAATCATGAGCATAGAACATGGACCAATTCATAAGGGCAGTCTTACGACCTCTCTGGTAGTATCTCACTCATGAATCTAGCCTTTTAAAATCACTAAAATGGCCATTTTTATTGGACTAAATGATATAATCATCGGAATAATTTCATTACCTACGGTATTTTCTTAGTAACGAAAGAACAACGGAAAAGATAGTAGAAACTTTGATCATAAAGTAAATACTAAGAAAAAAAAATCTTTAAACAGTGTGAGTGAAGCCCCAGAAACTACAGGAATAGCAATATGAAAATGTGAAGCTGATACTTTTGTCAAGAAGTGCAACTGTGTAAGCCATTTACAAGCTGAAAACTACATGAAAAACCAGACCTGGAAAGTAATTTGGTTCCTTGCTTTCCTGGGAGGCTCGACCCAATCATAAGCTCTCACATGCAAAGAGCCATAGAGAACTTTGTTAAAAACAGTCATCCCAGGATGGTCAAGAAGTGGAATGACTGAGAAAGTAGGAAAACCGAATATACACATCTGCATAAAATCATTTACTTAATCTGTGAGTATAAATTTCAGAGAGCTTTGAATATAACAACAATCTAAATTCCTTGTTGAGTGGTGGTCCCAATGGTCATATTATGGAGTGGTACAACATATAGATCTTTTCCATCAATGAAAAGACACACAAACGAATATAATGTCAAAAATTCATTGAAGGATCCATCTTTTTTTGTTCCTTGCAGTACCAAATACTGTAAATAAGAAACTCAAAGGAAAACAAAAATAGAGTCCTGATTTGGGAACATAGAAGATGGTATAGCTTACTGTAAAAGTATTCTTCTTCTTTACTAAATGCTTGCCGTAAAACTATCACATTCATATATATATCCAAGTATGTTATTGGTTGAGCCCATCGAGCAACTCTATTTAGTTGGTCAAGTCCAAAAATATCCATGGTCTCGATCATCATCCAGATTTTCCTCTTTAAGCCCAACATCAGCCGGAGACATTGTGCCTGTGAATTCCAACCAAGATCAGAAAAATAAAGGCAGGATACTGTGACATGGTGTATCCTAACTATAAAATTGATGAATCATATTTGAGTAACCTGGTCTTCTAGTTATTAGGAAGGAACTGAAACTGTCATCACCTTTCTTAGTTAAGGCCTCAAGATCTGATATTTTGGGTTCAGACACATTTTAAGCAGGAATCGATTATTGTGCAGAAAAGACGAGATAAATATTTATTAACCAAATTTATGTATGTAACAAACAATAGGACAAAAGCAAAGACATCATTATGACTTAACCAATGAGACATTCCTCAAATAAAAGCTGAACCAAGCTGCTTCCACATACCGGGGGCCATGGAAATCTATATCAGAAGTAGCATTGGACTCTAGGCATTACTATCAATAAGCAACAAAGCCCTATCAGCCAAGTTTATATTCTCAAGAAAAGGAAAAACCGTCAAACTTCGCCACAAATGGCACAAAGGAAAGAAAGGTGATTCTTCATCCAGCTGGTTTTTCACCTTGACGAGCAATCCGGTAATTAAGTTAGCATTTTGGAGGTAAAGTCTTTCTTTTTAGAGCAAACATCATACTTCCAAGAGTGACAATGCATGTAATATATGAATCTAAACTCACTTTGCAGACAAACCTTAATTGCTTCAAGTTTCACAGATTTCATGCTAAACTAGTCCACTGCTAATTTATTTGCCAATGAAGGATATTCCAATTTCCATTAGAACCAAGACCAAGTAGAGTTACAAAATCAATATATTCTATCAATTTAACGAAACCCCATAAATATATCGCTCAATTCTCAATTACACCACCAAAACGGGCAAACTCAATTTGAGTTTCAACATAATTTGCAAAACCAGTATGCAAAATTGAGCCAAACTTTGGTTACACACTTCACATATATATTAAACGAAACCATGTTATTATAAATTTAAAACAAAAGACGAGAGAAATACCCAAAACAGAAAAAGCTTGTTGATTGCTGCAGAAGAAGGGGGAGGAGACCCTGATGGCGTGAACATGTTTTGGCAGAGTTCGTAGAGAGCTTCAACTTTGGAGCTCTTCCTCGCCATGCTTGTGTGGCTTCGAAACGCACTAAAAATCGGCCTACGCGCCCGCCTAGGCGTCCAAACGCACTAAAAATGGGCCAGTGTTCGAATATGTTTAAAGGGTCTAGCCGGGCGGCTATACTTTTCAAATATAATAAATTCGAATATTTAAAGAGAATAGCAGCGCTACGCTTCAAATGTAATAGATTTTAATATTTAAAGAGTACAGCCGCGCGGCTATACTTCTTAAATATAATAAAGTTAATTATTTAAATAGTATAGCCGGTCGGCTATACCTGTTAAATATAGTAAATTCCAATGATCTAAATAGTATAGCCGGGCGGCTATACTCTTTAAATATAGTAATAAATTCGAATATTTAAAAAGGACAGCCGTGCGGCTATACGTTTGAAACATAATAAATTCGAATATTTAAGGAGTATAGCCGCACGGCTATACCCTTTAAATATAATATATTCGAATATTTAAAATAGTATAGCCCGGGCCGGGCTTGTCAAATAATAAATTCGAATATTTAAAGAGTATAGCCGCCCGGCGTATACTTTTAAACATCTACCACAGGCAGCCGAAGACCGGTCGGGCCGCCAACGACGACACGGGACTCACCGTGGTGGTGCTCGGTGTGCTGTCAAGACGACAATGGGTGAGAAAAGAAGATTTGGCCGGGGAGTTGAAACTGCCCCCAAGGAAACTTCGTTCCACTCTGCAGTTTCTTGAGAAGGAAAAACTGGTCGGCAGAGATCGAAGGGGAGGGACAGCTTACTCTTGTCCGGACTATGCCCAGATGTACGACGTCGTTAGGTACAGGCTGCACAGTATGAGGAATATGTGTGTCCTAACCCTCACTGTAGGAAAAGATACAGCAGTTTGGATACGCTGTACCTGATGTCTATGGAGGACGATGGGTCCTGCTTCCACTGTGAAAGTTGTGACGGGGAACTTGTGGTTGCGAGTGACAGCCATGCAAGGCCGCGACGGGGTCAAGAATTAAAAGACACGCTTCAGAGGATGGAGGTACAGATGAAGCCAGTAACGGAACAACTTGACAGAGTTAAAGACTCGGCTTGCCTCCAAGATTGGGAAGCGAGTGGAAGGCCAATGTATATAAAGAGGGTTGAAGTTGAAGTTGAATTTTGTTAGATTGAAGGTCAGGTGGAAGAGGCTCCTAGTCGTCAGTCGGCGTCAAGTCAAAGCGTGATGAGGATCCAGCAGTAGACAATGTAGACTGGGAGGAAGGTTGGGGACCAAATGACTTGGAATGTTGAAGCTTGTTGATCAGGCAAAATCGGAATTCCCTATCTACTTGCCATAAACAGTTGGTACAGAATCACTGGAATGAGGAGATACGCTTATCAAATTGTCTGCCCATTACAGGGAAATCTTCTACGCCAAGACAGTAGTTTACAAAATTAATAACTCATGAGAGGAAATAGCTTAATTTCTAGGCTAAAATTTCACCCTTCCAGTTAACTATGCCAATCATGTAGGACCTCCTGGGAATTTTTAGGATAAAAATGATGCCAGGCGTGCATCTGTGCGGTGTGGAAGACCAGTTCGAGCTCCAAAAGCCCTACAGCAGCTAGCTGCCTGCAATCAAAATCACACAAGCAAAACAAAACAAAAAAAGTCATGAACAAATCTATGTTGCAAAATCCTACCACATCATAACAATTGGCCATTTAGCAGAAACATGTCTACTTACCACTTGAGCAGCAAATGGCAGCATTTTCTCTGGCGGCATGTTGGAGCAAATAGCTACAATAAAATCAGAAATCCCATGAATGAAATAAAAGAACAAAAAGTAGGAATTTGCTTCAACATCTAAATTCAACTTTATAAAATCAAACAAGCATGAGACATTTTGTGACCTAAGGCCTATCCTCTGCAAATAGTCAATCCAAATGTTGGTTGAACTCGAGTGCTCACATGATATACACTAAGATGATTATTAAATTTATCTAGTTAGTCAGCCATGCTTGTAGACTAGCCCAACCACAACCCCACTCTCTCACAAAGTAACATTAAACTGAACTGATCTGAGCCCTCATGTTTGGATAATGGTCGGTAGGGATTTTACGAATGAACAATGTTGCAACCTCTCAAAAGTCAAAACTAAACAAATATATACTACATTAAGAAGACACCTTTTTTCTGCTTAATGATTGAAAAGGTACCTTTCCAGGCAATAAACAACCAAAAACAAAAATTGACAAAATGATCTGTGTGTGCGAGGGGTGGGGTGGGGGGGAGGGGGGGAGGAGAGAGAGAGAGAGAGAGAGTGTGAGATGAGTTGAGGGATTAAACATACCATAGAGAACTGCTCCGATAAAACTATCTCCAGCACCTGTTGTATCTTGAAGTTCTGAGGGTGGTACTTTCTCAGCTGTTCCCACAAACAACCTCCCACAAACCGTCCCTACTCCGTTGGCTCTCAATTTTGTCAGAGGCTGAAATGATTACAATGGGAAAACTTACAAATTAGTAGCTACTACAATTATTCAGTATTTTTTTCAGTCTCCAGTTAAGACTCTAAAAAGAAATACAAAAAAAAACTGATGTTCCACACTTCACTCAAGTTTGCGATCTAAAGAAAAAGGCACCCTAGCCAATGTTGCATGAAATGTGACATGTTTCTTGTGTCAAACTAAATTTCCCCTTTACCATCTTCCTACGGTTAAATGGATTTCATCTCTACAACAACACAGGTCTTGTGCTTCACTTTGGTTATTTCAGGACACCTCATATTCCCAGCTTAAGATGTGGCCGGACTTCGTCATCTTGTTAGGACCAACTTTTATTTGGTAATGGTTTCTTTTCAAATTGATAACTAATGTAAAAATTATATAATCAAACGATGGAAAGATTTTCTAGTTATTACTTATGCTCCTGAGGCTAGCAAATATTCAGGACGTGTGGATGAGATCCCAAGTTGTAAACCCAAGATGCAATCCTCAAAACTGTGTAGAAGGATTGAGGGTTGCCGTGAATTTCATCAAGACTCATGGGAGAGGGCGGTGAAACGGACTATCTAAATACTTTAAAAATCAAGGGAAAATAGTTCACTTCTAACTTGTCTCTGACTAAATTATTTCAAAACCTCTTAACCATTGAGGTTCCTTACCGATGAAACACATGTCGGGATAGCAATGTTATCATCTTTTCTCTGCTTCAGCAATTCTAGCAAGCTATCAACATCCATTTCTTCTGTCTGAGGAGCCTCTGCCAGAAACAGAGTTTCAATGAAAACCTGTAAATTTTTCAAATCAGATAAAACAGACTATGTTTACAACATTGCAAGCCACAACTCAGGCCCTATGTTTCATATCGTTTTCCTCCTCAATAATCCCTGGACAGTTGCATACTTACCATCCACACTTCTCTCAAGCATTATGCATCCATCTTCACCCAATGTCACAATCACAAATTTAATCTTTGGCAATCTCACAAGAATCGAAACAAGAGCACTCGGAACGGATGCTGCTTCTGTCCATGCCTGTAAGACAAGATATGCGTTGTGTCCCACATAAATGACCTTGGGCCTTAAACTTAGACCAAGAGATCCAAGCGAAAAATGAAGGGCAAAAAGTGTGTCTAAATGTGATCTAAGTTAATTGTAAAATCACAGCAATCACATTAGCATGCATATTGAGTGCAAAATATATCCACCAGATGGTTAGACTAAGTAAGTAATAGAAATACAGGGTATAAGAAGAGCAGTGCTTGAGGAAACCTCTTATTTGCATATCCAAAACAATGGTTCCTTTACCGGCTATTTTCGGCTGAAAATTGTTTGGAAACAGATAAGAAGCAAATCAAAGTCTTATCTCCAGTTTTGAGGGGTTTAGAAACCAAAAGTAAGAAGCTGACAAAATATTTAAGTTGGAAAAACATGTCCTAATTTCCTTCTAGATATAGTAGTTCATAGAAGAACAATTGACTTGCCTGTGGAAATTTCGCTGAGCATATAGCATAATCAGCTAGTTTTAGAAGATCATCCAGCCCTTCTCTTATCCGTTCACCTTCAACTAATATAGGTACATACTTGCGAGCAGCCTGTGAGAATCCAATTATGCTGATTTACTCTCTTTAGTTAATAACTAATTTTCTTGGAAAACTACGTAAAGATACACTTAACAGCAAGAAGTTTAACACAAGAAACTGGAAGATAACAGTTACCTCCTGTGCAACAAGTAAAGCAGTTTCATGTATTCGTCCATCTAAATAAAGCACTCTTGCTCCATCCAATGCAGATGATAAACTTGTTTGGGAAAGGTCGCTTGGTATCATGGGAGGATATCCTGGAGTATGAATACAAGTGCGAGTTTTCCTGGAATGTCACTAACAGTTTATCAAAATTGAAACACAAAGATTGGGGAAAAAGTTATTCCACTGCCCTCTATCACTGCATTAGATCAGATTCAGAATGTAGGAACAAGAAAATATTATGGGTTAAACAATAAAGTCAGCTAATACAAGGTTGTGTATGCTTGGTGTTGGGGGGGAGGGGGGAGAGAGAATAACACATAAAAGCGAAGTTCCTCACGTTTCATTGTCAACAATAATGTAGGTAAATGGTGAATTACCCTCCTCGGAAACCTGGAAAAATGAGTCCAAAAATGAAAGCAATATTCAGATTACATAGCAGTCAAGTCCTATTCTTAAAGATTACAAACGGCTTTCCCTCTGAAGCTTACCACAACAGAAGAAGTATCTACGCCGTCGGCTTGTAGCTCCTCCAGTATGCCCCTGCCTTGTGTATCATTTGCAACCTATCATTTCAAAATGCATAAAACAAGCTACCAAAATCAAACAACCAAGTTTCCTTCCGGGGAAAGAAAATTCAAAATAAAAGGGTTAAAATTAAAGACCTTGGAAATCAGTCTCGGACTTAAGCCCAAACGAGCTGCACAAATTAAAGCATTACCCGCGTTTCCACCTCCTTGAACCTAAGAAACCAATCAAAACTAATTATCAAAGCTAATCCACAGCATCATTTATGTGTTAACAACAATTTATCAACAATAAAAATAAATAACAAATCTTTCATTTGAAAAAATTGCACACAAACAACCGAGTTACTGAGTGAACTCACGTTCGAGTAACAATGGCGTAAATTTAATTGGATAAATTAAGTTTACCTTTAAGCTGGTGGTTCTGATTTTGTCGTCCGGATTAGGGTAAGAGGCCACGGCGGCCAAGAAATCGACGACCACCGTGCCGACGCTGAGCTGCCATAATTGTATAAAAGCATAATTAGCAAGTATTTATGAGCATAATTGTATGGATTATAATGAGAAGAATGTAATTGATATAGCTGAACCTACGACGATTCGGTTTTCGGGGAGAGGGGGAAGAGAACCGTGCGACATTCTGAACCTGAAACTCAAACTTGGTTGTTAGAATTTGAAATGAATGGTTGAAAGATGTATGATTTTGTTTTGTTAATGGAAAAATTGAAAGGAGAAGGTGTGGTTAGAAAAAGAGGAGGAGGAGACCTGGTTGAGCGAGGTGAGAAGGTGGTTGGTGAGCTGAGGGAAGTGGCATTGGCAGTTGGGTAAAGAGAGAGCATCTTTTCTGTTGTTACAGTTGAAGAAAAGAGAAGATTCGGTGGATGGTGCCTTTGGCTTTATCATAGATATCAGGTCTAGGAGGTCTAGATTGGTAAAGAGTTAAATTTAGTCTTCTTACCTATGCCATAATGCCACTGCTACGAGGGAATTTTTTTAATGAAATTTAAAGTCATTGTCTTTTAATTGCAATTTGCAATAACCACTAATAATTTTAAACATCTAGTAACAATGAGCACCAATAATAAGTTTAAGTAGGTGGCTAACAATGAGCACTCAGTCTTTATTTTGTTGAAGGAGGTTACCGATAATGAGTTTGAGGAGGAAGCCAACAATGAGTTTAGGGATTTAGCACTCAATCTCTATTTTGTTGGAGAAAGTCTTGTGTTTAAATCTCAAGTACGACCATTATTGATAAAAAAGAATTGTAAACTAGTAGAACTTGGATAGAATTGTGTTCAAATTATATAGATACACAATTAAAGACTAGTTCATCAAGTCCGACAATTGTTGATAAAAAATAATTGTTAGTTCTATTTGAATTCTGAATAATATGACATTATAGAAACCAAGCAAATGAAGAAAACAAAAAGCATAGGCTAGGTAGCTTTTAACATCCATAAACTGTCCGTACAAATTAACAGAAGCTAACAAGTGTTTGAATCAGATAAGTTATATCTGGCTACAAGAAGAAGATGACTCTCAGCCCAACAAATATAAAGGGTAACAATGTCAATCAATAAGGCATTGAACTTAAGGGGACGTTATAATACACACGGAGACTATTCAACTTACATATCTCCATCCAACTCGTATGTGAATGAATCAAGAATTCCAAAATTAGAAGCCATTGTCCTCTCTCTCTCTCTTCCTCTCATCCTCCGACATGGACTCCGGAGGATTTTCCAATTCCTAAACTACAAGTGATGGCTTTACTTAAAAGCCCCAGTCCTTTTTTAACTGTACAAAATTCAAAAATAAAATTAACAAACTTCAAACCCAGAAGCCATCATCATTCCGAGCACATCTCGAAAGGAGTCCCCCATGCTCACTCCTACTTCCTCTTACTCTGTAGAATGCTGGCTTGCTCCGGACTGTTCTCAATGGCCCTGACCTATTGCCATGTCTAATTGGTAAAGATATCTCATCCCCCACCAAACTTGAAGTTGAAAACGGTCTGTTTTCCATATCTTCAAGTGGCCCAGAACTATACTCCATTGTAATGAACGAAGAGGTCTGCCCGTAATTTAACCGGGGAGTGAGTCCGCCGGCGTTCCACCAACTGCTATCAGAAGGAGCAAGATCACCTTTGAATTCAGAGTCCGGGACGGAAGACTCCTTTTGACTATAGCAATCCCCACCAGTCTCATCCGTATCATTGTATATGAGCTTTAGAGCCTGCACCACTTCACCCATAAAAGGCCTGTGAGTCACCTCAGGGTGAACGCACATGGAAGCAATGGCTGCCACTTTAGCCATGTCATCAAAGTCATAGGTTCCAGCCAAGGCAGGATCCACCAACTGCTGCAAACCTTCTCTGCTGGTTAGCAGTGGTCGTGCCCAAGTTACTAAATTCTCCTGGCCAGGAGGGTGGGCCATGTCAACAGGCTTCCTTCCAGAGAGAAGTTCCAGCAGCACGACTCCATAACTATAAACATCACTCTTGACAAGTAGGTGCCCTGTCATTGCATATTCTGGGGCAACATACCTGTAATCCAGCAATTTGATCAAGAGAATAGTTGAAATGTTGCTCAGACAGAAAACTATTGAAGCAAACATTATTTCAAATTTTCAATTTTCATCATATATTATAAACTTTATATATATCTGGACAGAGGAGAATTTCAATTCTTATGGCCGAAAAATCTAATTAAATCCATTCACTAATCATCCTTATCATTCATTAAAGGTTCCCAATTTCTAGTGTACTATGGCGCCATATAGCAAATTAGGTTTATGCTCTAGAAGCCTAAAAAGAAATATTGGATCCAAATCACAGTTTAAAAGATCTGTAAATCCTGATTAGTAACAGCTTAAACAACCGTGCTTACCCAAAAGTTCCCATGACCCTTGTTGAGATATGATGACTTCCCTCAGTTGCTTCCCTAGCCAACCCAAAATCTGATACCTTGGGTGTGAAGTCAGCTTCCAGCAAAACGTTACTAGCCTTAAAATCTCGGTGAATAACACGAGGATTAGAATCTTCGTGGAGATAGGCTAATCCTCTTGCTGCCCCAAGGGCAATCTTCATCCGTGCATCCCAGTCAAGAGGTCCCTTTTTCTTGTCAACCCCTGAAAAACAACCATAACATATAAATATTGGGCTTTAAGGTTGTTTCTATCCCCCCAAAAACAAAACAAAAAATATGAAAAGTCTTTCAAGAGAAGGTAAATTAAATTGCTAGTTGAGGCGAGTGGGAGAGCTAATTCTAATTCGGGAAAATAACTTCAAGTTGAAAGAGACCAAAGTTGACAGGGAAAATATACCGTGCAAGTGGGACTCAACACTCCCATTGTGAACAAGCTCATATACCAAGCTGCGGGTGCGCCCTTCAATACATATGCCTATCAATTTCACCAGATTGCGGTGATGTAATCGGCTTAGCATCTCAACTTCTGCAATGAATTCACGGTCTCCATTCTGATTCTGATTATCCCTTGTAAGCACTTTGACTGCAACTTCAGTCCCATCTTCCATAATTCCATGGTAAACACGTCCAAATCCCCCTTCTCCCAAAACCCTTTGGGAACTGAACTTATTCGTTGCTTTCTCAAGCTCAGCAAGTGGAAATGTTTTGACAGAGAGAATACTTGTAGCCATGGTGGACATTAGGGACACTGAAGTGGAGCTTGCAATACTACTTGATAAGATAGACCCAATACCTGAATTACACGAATAGATCAATCACTCAGTCTCCAGTATGTTTAATATGGAACTGTGTGAACAATTAACTAAATTGTCCAGATTGAAATTCAATGTTCATAAAAGAGTATCAAATTGAGAAAGCAACAAAAACAAAGACAATGAATGCAGTAGAAGTCTTTTCTGTATGACAAACTCTACATATCAGAACATGAGTTACCAGATCCCACCACATGAGGACCATGATCTGGCTTGCATACCCCAATTCATGGTACTTTGGTGGTCCAGTTCTCCAAAACTGATGTTCCAAACATACAATAGTTTTTTCTTTGGCATGAAAGGGGTCCTGAACCCCGGCCCTCAAACATAAAAGTGTTCCCAACATAACATGATATATGGGAAGAAAAAAGAGATAAATGTCAAGATTTGAGGTAACTGGACTTGCAGGGAAACTTTGTGCAAGTATAGCTATTTTATCGTTAAAATTGAAATTTGTTGATTTCATGCATGTATGTGAGGGTTTATACATTTATGCATGCATGTATGGATTTACTCACAATTGTGCACAAGAAACACAAGAGAACACTAAAAAGCCACATACTTACCAGATCTTTTGTGAACAGAAGATGTGAATGCAGGACCAACAGCACTAGATGGTCTTCCAACTCTCTTCCATTTCACAAAGATCCAGATTGCCCCAATGAGAACCAACAGGAGTACAAATGCAGACAGAGCAATGATTACAATTGTTCTAATATTCATCCTCTGGTTCTTGCTGGGAAAATCTGCGGTGATGGGGAGATCTCCAGCACTTCCAGCTGGACCATTCCCCTTGAAATACTCGTATGGTGGTGAAGAAGCGATCCCTGTTAATGACTTTTTCAGTCTCAACCACAAACAACAATGAAAGGAAGCGAAAACAGAAGTAGGAGAATTGAGGACAGTACCAGGATAACTAATGTATACCACTTCATAATTTCCAAAAAGAGTCATATTTAGAGGGACTTTCTTATGCCGAAATCTATCGTACGTCAGTATTGCAGTGGTATTATCAAACTTCTCTCCTAGTGGAACCAAGTTAATATCCACTACTGTTCTTCCTTGATTTTGACTATCCGCACTTGCACCCATTATTTTCACTTGGCTTTGTGCCAGATACGTGCCTTCGGCAACCTCAATCTCTAGCTCACTCATTACAGGAAAAATAGCATACGGAGCTATATCCAGTAAAAGTCTGACTTTCATGGGAAAAACACAACCACAAGGTGAACCAAATGGAGATGCAGTAAGTGGCTCCACACAGATTTGATCGCAACCTGCCAGAAGCACCATCATTATAGAAGTAAACTGGCAAGGTACTTGCCAAGAAAAACAATAATCTGAGGTAAAATACATTTTCACGACCATAGTTAAATTAACAAAATTTTGGGAATTCCATGAACCCAAGTCCCGCTTTTCTAGCAGCAGCTGTGCTAAAAAAGTTTCCAGCTGCAACTCCAACCCATAGTGGGGAAGGTAAAGCCTCAAACTCATCTTCCAAAACACGTAAACTTAACAGGCCATTACTTTCTTTCTTATTGACTAAATGGTAAAATTAAAACATTCAACTTGCCTCAGCAGAGGAGTGATTTTATATGCGACTAGAAGATTAGTTGGTCGAATTTATTTTCAGAAAAAGCAAGTGATATCCAACTACCCAAATTAATAGTTCTTGGCCACCCCATCCCAGTCATAATAGAAATTAAACAACATTTTTGGAAATTCATCAATCTCAACTAAACATCTACAGATTGTTTGGATGTTGTAAAAGATGAGTGAACCTGGCATTGACTACATCATGACAAATCATAAACCCCATATTATTTACCTGGGTCTTTTGATGGTGCTGGAGTAACAACATGGGGTTTCGCTCTCACATGATGATGACTATGATGACCACGTCTTGGTGAGGGAGAACTTCTAGGACCTGAAATTGAGAACTTAACATCACTGCAATACCAGCGAGTGGAACATCCATGTATTCATATTTTGAAGGGAATACATACCTAGATAAATTGGAGAAGGTGCAGGTGGCAGGGATCCCGAAGAAGGCTTGATTGCCCGTGTTTTGGGTAGTTTTGATGAACCAAAGGCCAAACTCATCAGAATCGACCTTGCTGCAAATGGTAGGACAAGCCCAAATTGGTTAAGAGATATATGCATAGCTATCAAAGGAAGTAACTTTAACATGAGGGGAACTAAAACATCGGTGAAGACACCAAATATGCACAAATAGAGCTATGCGATTGGCTTCCTCAAAGAATGCTCATTTGATGACAATATGTATGTTCAACAGGAGTTATTCTAGTGTACAACAACAATATATCCGCTCAAGAAGTTTGTTTCCATATCCATGACAACATATTTCAATAGATTTTAATATCGAACAAAAATTGTGCAGATGAAGGTCGAGCCTGGCAAATGGATTATACAAAAAGATTAGCACCCTTACCGCGTTCCATTGAGAAATCTTTCATAGATAATGGGTGGTTTGGCAATTGAGAAGGAGACAAGTAAATCTTTAAAGACAAATTCCCTGAAATAATAAACAGGGACGTTAGTTTTCTTGAGAAACCGTCACTTATCGAGCATAAACCGAAGAATTAAGCTATTAAAATCATATAAACTAAATTCTCCAAGCACTATTTGACTACCACTGTATAATTTAAAAAGCTCAAAACATACCTGAACAACAGAAAATCGAGCTGAGCAGGAGAGTAAAAAGAAGAAGCAGAATCGGAGTTCGCATTGTCCCTCGCCGAACCGAAATTCACATAAAACATCGTCAGAAGCAGCCACCTTGGAGCTCGAGAGTCTGGCCGGATAGTGGCCTGAGGTTTCTAGGTTTCCGGCGAGCTTCTCCATCGCATTGCTTGCTCGGAGCGAGGAATCGCATGGTTAAGCTAAGAACGAAAGCGAAAAGAGTAAAGAGTGATGCATGCGGCGACTAAAACCCTAGAAGAGAGAAGACAAGGCGAGTACTGGGAGTGAGTGGGGGCGTAGATCCATGAAACGCGGCGAAAGATCTAGAAGAAAAGAGAGATGTATGTAGGGAGGTGTAGGTGGGTGTATGTATAGAGAGAGAATGTGGGTGTTTTAGAGAGAGGAGGGGAGAGAGGGAGAGAGAGAGATCTTGACGAGGAAGAAGAAGAAGAAGAAGAAGAGGAGGTTTGAGGGAGACAGTAGGAGTGAGGTGAGGGACTTTATTGCTGCTGTCTGTGAGTGAGTGAGAGAGTAGTGTTGAGTGCGTAGCTCCAGCGAGACTGGTTTCGGTAAAATTGAATGATGGCTGTCTGATCCACGCGCCAAATTGAACGACGACTGTGTTTCGAACGGGCCCACTTTAACCAAACGCCAATTCCGCGGCCGTTTCGTTGCCTAGCTTCTGTTTTCGAAGTGTTATTGTTAGCCATAAAGTATTGGGGATATTTGGCAAAATTCATACTATAAAGTCATTTTTTAAATCTTTAATCTCTCTTTTTTCTAATTTTATTTCAATTTGATGATAAATGTCAGTCAAATGTTTTATAATGATTCAACTAACTCTTCATCTAAAATAGAATTGGTAGGTAAACATCCTATTTATATGGAAATACCTTTAAAATAAGGAATACGATTTTCACACTCTCATATTATCCACTTGCACACCACCTCCATTTTTTCAAATTTTTTTCTTCATATATTTTCATTTTGAGTTCTCAAACTTCGTTGTAGTTTTTGAATAACTTAAACCTTTTAACTTAGGGCTTGAGTATGGTAGTTACTTACAAATGGTTACTAACGGAATATTTAACTTTGGTTTTAGGATCAATATTGTAACAAATAACAAGTTTACTACAATTTGTAAGAGGTAGGTGAAACAAAGGAGAAACGCTAACAATTATATGTGATAATGAAAATACCTAATTAGACGTACACTAGTGATTAACTTACTTTTTCCAGAAAGTTCTTTTTTATCTCCATAAACTCGGAGCTCCTTCACCATATGATTTTCTTTTTGGATCCGAGAGTTTCCCCTGGATTCTCATCGAAAAAATAACGAATCCTTGATTCTCAGACTTATGTGCCCCTGATATGTTAAGAATACACTTAACATAAAAATAGAGTTGAGTTATTTTTTTTAGCTCACTTTTGTTCTTCAAGCAGGGAGCTTCAAAATCGTAGTTCATGTAAAATAATGCATCATCTATACTTTTGAGCTCATAAACATTTTGATTACTACATTAATGAATTTTCCAAACATTGTTTCAATTCAATGTAGCTATGAAGATAGACGACATGCCGTTTATTATTTTCGTTGGGATTAAAATAAGAAGATAAAACTGTTGCTGGCTGTGAAAACGACGGCGTATGACGTGATAGACTTTAAGGATACACAGATCTGCTCTGTATTTTTATCTCGTTAGCGACTCTGTGAATCGCATCGACTGTTACTCACTGATTTCGGCATTCCAATCCATCACGACTTCTCATCATCACCATTCCATTACTCATTGTTTAATTCTTCTCCAACCATCAAATTTCGTCGCCGCCAAAAATCTCTGCTACTCAGCCACTCCTCTGTTTCAATTCTCAAATCTCTCATTTTTTTCATAGACATCGACGTCTCTCTGTTCTGCCCTTTTAAGCATAAATTATCGTTTTCTCATATTTTTAGAGCTCCAAGCTCTTCTGGGTTCGTCTAATTCTTGCCAATATTTTCCTTGGGCACAGCGGTTTACGTTGTATTGGCCTCCATGGTTATTGGCTTCCAGCTTTAAGCTGTTCTGGGTTCGTTTCAATTGTTACCAATATTATCTGAATCTATTTCAATTATCATTTAAGGCCTACCTGCGATGTTGGGTTACTTTCTATGTATTTTTGGCTGATGGGATAGTTTGGTAAGTTTGCAACTTCATTTGGCGTATTGGGAATTGAGACTTATATTGTACTGGTACATTATTATGTGAACTTTGGTTCGTTTTTAGTCCGTTTGTTGTTTGGATTCGAGATTGGAGGTTTTGGGTGTTTGGTTTCAGAGCAATAAAGTAAAATTGGCAATTGGTCATTTGGAATTTTTCTCTGTCATAAGTTTTTCCTGGTTTATTTGGAAAAGTAGCTCCAATCTTTGGCACTTGGCAGAATATTTGTTTCTCTTTGGGTTATCATGGCTGGTGGAAGAAATGGGGATATTTGATTATAAAAGGCTAGAAAGTTCATCAAATCCTCGAAGGATTCTTCGCCAAACTCCATTGCCAATGGAGGGATCGCCTAGGCTCGGCCCAAAAGGTCTAATTAAGAAGCACGAGTTTGTAAGAATACTAATTCAATGCCTATATTCAATTGGATATGAGAAGTCTGCCTCATGCTTGGAGTTGGAGTCTGGCATTTCCTGCAAATCCGATGATTTTCAATTGCTCGAATCACAGATATCGAGCGGGAATTGGGATGGTTGTGTTGATACCCTTAATGCCATTAAGGATTTGACCGATGACACAAGAGCTGCTGCTTTGTTTCTTGTGTTCAAACAGTGCCTTTTGGAGTATTTGAGTTGTGGGGATGACAAATTGGCTGTGGCCATTTTGCAGAAAGAGGTGTCAGCTTTACAGGTGGACAGAGATAAGGTTCACAACCTTGCTCGGAGTATCCTTTCCTGGAAGGAAGTGGAGCAGAGCAAGATAGACGATAATGCTGTTCGAGAATTGCGAAAAAAACTGTTGCAAGAATTGGAAAAATGGCTTCCTTCACCAATTACGCTGCCCGAGCACAGATTGGAACATCTGGTTGAAACTGCTGTTTTGTCCCAGATTGAGTCATGTATGTATCATAATTTGTCGGATGAAGTTTCACTTTATGCAGACCATTCCTGTAGTAGGGATCAGATCCCTACAGAGACTGTTCAGGTGCGATTTCCGGCCACAATGCTTCTGTCTTGAAAAATTAAGTATTAGGTTTCTACATTTTTGGCTCAGTTGTTCTTCTGTTGGATGGCTGATATACACATGAGCACTTGTTTTTCATTGGTGCAGATTTTGACTGAGCATAAGAATGAAGTTTGGTTTGTGCAATTTTCTAATGATGGGGAGTACTTAGCCTCTTCGTCAAGCGATTGCACAGCCATCATATGGAAGGTACCGTAGAGTTTATAAGTATTTATTCTGGTTATTGAATGTTTTGCTTTCATGCTAAAGTTCATTCTTGAAGATGAATTTATTAACCTATATGGTCGGATGTCTTACTTTTAGGTATACTTTTAGTGTTCTAGACACTGCATGTGTAAAAATCTTAAACTCTCAAAACAGATTATATGGAATCAAGACAATTTAGTTGAGTACTACTGCAGATTTAGAAAAAAAAAAATATGGGAAGCAGAAAATCTTTTGCAATAAGTAGTAAATCCTGCTTTTAGAATTCATCAAATTTGTGAGGAAATGAAAAATAGTTTATTCTGGTTTTGTAAGAGAGATGCATGAAGGAATCTATTCTTAAGCTACATGAATATAATGCATCATGCCACGTGTTTGAATGCACGATCCAAAGAGCTGTCTGTTCGGTCATAAATTTTGGTAAAGCAATAAAAGCAATTATATTGTTCCCAAAGTTAGAATTCTAATGTTAATATAACTTTTAAAATGCAAAACCGATATACCATATAGGATCCTAACAAATGACAAAAATAAGACACTAATTTGGATGTCACCTTAATATTTTGTAATCTTTGTACTACAATAGAGCTTTGTGGAATTTCATCTTAGCATACAAGTGGTGGAAGATTCCAAGGTGCTAGGGTTTCTAACATTAGTTCTGATATTCTGGGCCAGGTGCCGGAGGATGGTAGGGTGACATTAAAACATACCCTACGGAGTCACCACAATCCAGTATCCTTTGTAGCGTGGAGCCCTGATGACTCAAAGTTGCTTACATGTGGAAATGTTGAAGTCCTCAAGCTATGGGATGTTGAAACAGGTACATGCAAGCATACATTTGGGGATCCTGGCTTCATTGTCAGCTCATGTGCTTGGTTTCCCGACTCAAAGCGACTTGTGTGTGGCAGTTCCGACCCTGAAAAGGGCATCTACATGTGGGATTGTGATGGCAATGAGTTAAAAGCATGGAGAGGGATGAGGATGCCCAAGATTTTAGATCTTGCAGTGACACCAGATGGGCAAAATCTTATCAGCATCTTCTCTGATAAAGAAATTCGGATTTTAAACGTGGGAACAAATGCCGAACGAGTCATCTCTGAAGACCATTCTATCACATCCCTTTCAATTTCTGGAGATAGTAAGTTCTTTATTGTCAACCTGAATAGCCAGGAGATTCATATGTGGGATGTTGCTGGTGAATGGGTGAGGCCACAGAAGTATATGGGCCACAAGCAGAGCAAGTATGTGATACGCTCCTGCTTTGGTGGATTGAATAGCACATTCATTGCCAGTGGTAGTGAGAACGCACAGGTATGCTTCCCAAATTTGAGCCTATACATATGCTGAGATACAAATCATTCTTGTCCAGTGAACCAAATGGAACCTCACAAGTTAAAGTCATTATCTTCTCTAGGTATACATCTGGAACCGGCGAAATCATAGGCCAATTGAGGTTTTGCGTGGGCATTCAATGACTGTGAACTGTGTGAGTTGGAATCATAGGAGACCTCAATTGCTGGCATCGGCGAGTGATGATCATTCTATCCGTATATGGGGATCTAGCCTTTCTAATAAGATTCAACCTTAGAAGCTCAGTTGAATGGATCGTATCTCCAATTTCACATCCTATGTATATAGCTTTTGTTATTTTCAATCTCTTATTCATTATTGAGTTTGTGAATACCCTTTTTTTTTTTTGAAAATTTTGGTACAGATTTCCATTTTAGATACCCTTTTCTGGTTGTCACCGACTCTAGCATTTGCTAGTCACCATAAACATAATGTTGGAAGTAATACTTTTCCATTGCCATGCTATGCTAAATATCTGCAAGCTTTGTTTTTTTTGTTTTTCCTTTCTCAATGGATTCGAGGGTTCAAATGTATGAAAATACAACTGGACCAGAAGTTGGTTGGTTGTATGAGTTTTGTTTTTACTCACGGAAGTGGTAAGAGCCAAACTCATGACCGGACTTTTGCCGTGCACATGAGTCTACTGTTCCTAGTGAGAGGGATACTTGTAGAGATCCTAACACTACCTGAAGAGCAACAGAGCAAACAATGGCAGGCTGGTAATAAAAAGAGGAGGATATAACAAAGAAGAGAAAAGTGACAGGTCGTTTAAGTTTTTCAAATTTAAAAATTTATGATGACGTGACACAATAGGATCCCTCCAAAATTTCAGATGGACGGCTGAGATTGGGAAGTAGAAAGTAAGCAGGCGCATCTTCCTCTCTTCTAAATTAAAAGGGGGCATTTTGGTCAAACGTCATTGACTCCGTTCGGGCTTTTGTAAATCAACCAAGGAAACACGGGAAAGAGAGGCACAGACTCTCTCCTCTTCCCCATTAGAGAGCGAGAGCCTCATTTTCTCTCTCCTCGGATTCAGATTTCACGCAATTCCTCAAATTCCTGAAATTCGGGTTTCAAAAAATTCATCGTTTTCCTATGAAGTCCGATCTTATAATGACGGGACCTTCACGACCGTTCGATCAGACCCCGATTTCTCCCTCGCCGTCCGATTGTTATCACTGCAGGTCAGAATTCGAAACCCTCAATCGTTCATGTACTGCGTTAGGTTTTTATTTGTTTGCCTGCTTGCTGTAATTCGATCTATATGCATACGTGATCTTGGAATTTGCTAAATTTAATTTGATTCCCCAGTAATCTATGAGTTTCGCATTTACGTGATGCTTTTGTATGGTGCAAATATATACATATAACTTGATTTTAAATCAAATTAGTTCTGATTTACAGCTTCAGAAAAATGATCAATGTGATTGTACGGATAATTCTGTTTTTTTCCGTTCATGCTGCTGAAGCTTGATTTCATGAAATTGTTGAATTTGAGTTGTAGTGCAATTCAGAAAACTCCAATCCAATAATCATTGTGTTTAGTTTAAGTTCGACTTTTGGAATTCGTCTTTTAGGTTTTTTAAAATTTCATCCTATCATAGTGACTAGTTGAGCTATAGTTCAATGTACCTTTCAATTCTCTTGGTTAGTGTGAAATGCGTGTTCTGTTTGTGATGTTGTTTCGATTCGAGTACATAAAATGGTTCATTGTTAAGGATCAAGTACATAGAACAATAGAACGGATCGGTTAGCAATTGACTTGGTTGGACCGCTAATAAGCTTTAGTAGTGAAACCATTTTATAGCTATGATTGCAGGAAAGAAAAAAAAAATTGTAATGCTGCAGTTTGAGATGTTGATTTAAATTGAGGGATTTGGGTTTGACTATTTAGTGTGAATTGCTGGTTTTAAATGCTAAAATATTATAAAAAGAGAGTTACTGATACTTTCTTATATAAATACGGAAGAAAACACATATTACAATGATTTAGAAGGTGGATCTGAAATAATTATAAAAAAATTCTTGGATAATTTGAAACCTTTCATTTCTTATAATATTAGTTTTCATAAAGTTTAATTAAACAATTTACACTAAAATTCAATCCACATATCAAAATGCAACCCTCAGGTATGTTTTTACTCATATGATGTTCTTCTGAATCAGTGAACTTCTCAATTTTGTTAGTGGCAGAAATGTGGTTGGCTTGATAGCATGGAGGGAGATTTCTCCTAGAGCAAGACATGTACCGAGAAGGCGGTGGGGAGAATCTTCTAAAAGGAAAACTGGTTCCTCCTCTGGGCCTAAGTGCGAAGCAACACGAGATGCAAAACGTGGCCTTCTTTCATGGTACCTACAGCTCTCCTTTCTAACTTTTATCAAGCAGGTTTGAGTATGAGACTTTCTGTGTGTTCTATATAAGGTTGTCAAAGATGCTCTGTTGTATTTATTGAATCTGTATTTATTTATCTTTCAGGGTTGAAGCAGAGTCACTTAAGCATTTGTCAGCCAAGTACTGTCATTTAGTGCCTCCTCCAAGGTCAACTATTGCAGCAGCGTTCAGCCCCGATGGAAGAAAACTTGCTTCGACACAGTAAGTTGTCCAATTATTTAGTTTTTTGGATTTGAATACTTGCTCATATCTGTATTTGGTCTTTACTCTATTTAATTTCTTTTGATACTTTCAGTGGTGACCACACTGTAAAGATAATTGATTGCCAAACTGGCAGCTGCTTAAAGGTTTTGAGTGGCCATAGACGGACACCTTGGGTGGTAAGTTTGGCTTGTGCAATTGCAGACTTATTTACTCTTAGTTTTCTTGCTAATTTGTCATATTCTACTACTTAATAGTTGCATTTTGCTCTATGAATTCTTTAGCCAAAAGCGAAATCTATTAAAACGGTATTTTTTTTCTTTTCTGGAAAACCATATACAAATCAAATAAAGTCTTACCCATTTATTTGACAGATGATATATGAACTAGCTGTTGCAAAATTTTAATAATTAACTAATTAATAGCTTCAATATTTACCTCTGGGGTCTTTTTTCATTAATTACTAACTTATCAGGATTGTATTCTACTTGTCTTATGTAATATCTTTCCGATGCATCCAAAATCCAAACCACTAATTATGATTATTATTTTCACGTGGAAGTAACTAATGGAACTCTTACAGGTTAGGTTCCACCCCTTGCATCCTGAAATAATTGCTAGTGGAAGTTTGGATCATGAAGTTCGCTTATGGGATTTAAACACATCAGAGTGTATAGGATCTCGCGATTTCTGTAATTCCAAAACTGCAATGTTTTAATAGTAACTGCAGTTCTTTTTTGACCAATTGTACATTTTCCCTAAAGTTCTGATATAGTTATTATTTTTGCTGACTCTGGCCTCAGATCGACCTATTGCATCTATTGCTTTTCATGCCAAAGGGGATCTCCTAGCTGTTGCATCAGGACACAAGGTGTTGATTCTTTTTATTATGGTTCTTTGTTATATCATATATAATCCTTTATGGTAAGTAATTGCTTTATAAATTTGATAACACTGACGTACAAAATCCCGTTTCAGTTGTATATATGGAACTACAACGGGGAGCGTTCCTCTCCAGACATTGTATTGAAAACATGGCGTTCACTTAGAGCAGTGCATTTTCACCCCCAAGCTGCTCCATTTCTCTTAACTGCTGAGGTAATTTTTCCAGAGGGTACTTAAAATGATTAACCACTCCAGCTATCATATAGATTACATTATTAAACTGATATGCAGGTCAATGATCTTGACTCTTCAGATTCCTCAATGACACTAGCAACATCTCCCGGCTACTTGCAATATCCATCTCCTGCTGTTTTTGTGGCAAATGTTCATTCTAGTGAGCGTCTTAGTTTGGCTGCTGAACTACCACTTCTGTCCTTGCCTTTCGTCTTCGTGCCGCCATTTGTAGATGATCCAAGAATAGAAATGCAGTGTGAAAATGGGCCTGCTGGTTCAAATAGCATGCAAGTCACTTCTGCTTCAATGCAGTTTCCAGCAGATGCAAATGCAGCAGAGCTGGATGGTAGCACAGCTTCTCCTATGGAGACATTTTCATCAGTACGAACTGCCTCCCATTCGAACGCTGAAGAAAATGCAGATAATTCTCACCTTA
This sequence comes from Prunus persica, assembly GCF_000346465.2. Classification (NCBI taxonomy): domain Eukaryota; kingdom Viridiplantae; phylum Streptophyta; class Magnoliopsida; order Rosales; family Rosaceae; genus Prunus; species Prunus persica. Next base: position 19,599,490 of record NC_034016.1, read on the forward strand.
ATGGAACAGTAAGTGGTGTTTGTGACCGCACAGGAGATTCAATGGAGACTGATGAGATGCAGGGTGTAGGGGGGAGCCAACGTGGAAGCTTTACTAATTTAGATTCTGCTAATGATAGAGTACCGGAAGATATTTCAAATCATCTTGATTTTGGGCAACCTCATAGTAGTTTTCCTTATAGAGATCCAGCATTTTGGGAGCTACCTTTTCTCCAAGGGTGGTTAACTGGGCAAAGCCAAGCTAGTTTTCCCTCGATGCTACCTCTTAATCATGATGGGCATGACACTTCTAGTTTAATGTCGCATCTGTCTGCTCATAATGTGGAGGCTGTGGCAGCTTCTTTAGCAATGCCAGGAAGCACCAGCCTATCTGGAGTTTCTGGAAGATCTGGTTTACAGCACTATTATCCGCATTTCCGCTACTCTGTGCCAGATTCTGGGGATGATGCTGCTTCTTTAAATACCCTACATGATGGGAATGATGCTCAGCCCATTATTAGTAGAATCCAGTCTGAAATTACTACATCACTGGCTGCTGCAGCAGCTGCGGAGTTACCATGCACTGTGAAGCTAAGCGTATGGTCGCATGATATAAAAACTCCTTGTGCTCTGCTCAATGCTGAAAGATGCCGCTTAACCATTCCCCATGCTGTTCTTTGCAGGTACATCTTTGGTATTCCTTTTTATTCTTTTTCCTTTTTCTGGTTTTAGCTTCAGCATTGTGGTGGAAATGACAACCTTCCAACATCCTTATTGAACACAGTTTTAATTGGATACATTTTATGGATTTTTCCTGCTTAGCTTGTCATTATGCTTATGTAATACCTTCTTTGGGCTGTGTTTGCTTTTGCAGTGAAATGGGTGCTCATTTCTCACCTTGTGGGAGATTTTTAGCTGCCTGTGTTGCATGCATGCTGCCTCATACGGAAGCTGATTTTGGACTACAAAGTCTGGTCCATCAGGATTCTGGAATTGCAACATCCCCAACTAGGCACCCAATCTCAGCACACCAAGTCATGTATGAGCTTCGCATATATTCACTTGAGGAGGCAACGTAAATTTCTAATCCTTTTGTCCACTCTTTCTTATTTCTTTTATTCTCTTATTAACAATTATTATTTGAATTGTTCAATGTTCTCGTGCAGATTCGGGTCGGTACTTGTGTCTCGGGCTATCAGAGCTGCACATTGTTTGACTTCAATCCAGGTTAGTTTCATAGGAAACTTGACTCCTATCTGCTTTTGTTTCTATTTATAGGCTGGTGCTTTCTGTCATGCTGTTATTACCTTGGACTCATTTTCTACTGTGCATTATAAGGTTGAAACTCATGGTTAAGTTGGATAATGACTCTTTTTTTTTTCTTTTTGTGTGTGTGTGTGTGTGTGTCCATTTCTGAAAGCTGTTTAGCCAACCAAAGTGTCACTGACGTCAAACTGAATATGTTCCTGTTCCTTTGGTACTTATAGTTGATTTAAGAGCAAATATAACTTTGTTGTTGTAAGTTTCAACTAATAGTACTTTTGATTTCTATGCATGATGGTAAGGGTACATTTCAGTTTGAGTTGAGCCTCTTTTTTTGATGTTTTGCCTGCAGTTCTCACCCACGTCTGAGCACATATTACTTGCCTATGGTCGACGCCATGGCTCTCTTCTTAAAAGTATTGTCATTGATGGGGAGACAACCTTACCTATTTACACTGTTCTTGAGGTGAATTCCAGTGTCTTCTCTCTTGTTCTATAGCTGAGAAGATTCTGTTGTTTAGCTCACTTTCTATGTTAGTTCTTTTGGGAAGTCTTAGTTATCGTCATTTCTTTATTTATTAGGTCTACAGAGTTTCAGATATGGAACTTGTGAGAGTACTTCCTAGTGCAGAGGATGAGGTTAATGTTGCTTGCTTTCATCCCTTTGCTGGTGGAGGTCTGGTTTATGGAACCAAGGTATGCTTTTGACTTCTCAGAAATCTTGGATTACCAGTCTACTATCTATTTTTCCCCTTTTTGAATGCTAATTTTATATAAATTACAGGAAGGGAAGCTTAGGGTACTCCAGTTTGATGGTGCTCATGGTGGGAACTCTGTTGGACCAAATTACTTTACAGAGGAAAATATGGCTGTTGCGTTATAGCGAGCAAGGTTGTAGCATGTTCTTCCTTTCTACGTATCTTGATGAGTTTACCTTCTGCCTTTATAATGGGTGCCAATAAATTTGTCATAGTTTGGGGTGTGTGCACACGCATTTTTCAGGTTTTGTTTTTGCGGGGATGGGTGGATGCTAAGAGCTTTACTTTCTGCACGATCAAAGTTGTTTTCAATATTTTCCCATACCATTTGCCTACCCTGAATAAATTGGTAAAAAATCATCCATTGAGAGTTTGCAAATAAATGCGTAATTGACTCATTTTAGCCTTAAACTGAATGTGTCATATGTTGGTACCATACGGGACCTTTCAAACGCCCAAAAAGAAAACAAGAGCAAACAAAATTACATATTTGGGCTCATTTGTTTACTGTATGCGATTGTCCCTTCCAGGACATCCAATTCACTGTGTGCGATCTACTCTCAGATAGAATTGAATTCCTCCTCTGTTTAGATTTTTAAGGAAAAATGGTTCTGAGAATTTCTTGCTGAGCATATATTATGAACTCCAAAAGGCCAACCTTTTTTTCTTTCAGGTAGATGTGTTTTTGTCTATTATCAATATTTGCATGCTTAAATTGTGATTGATTGAGGTTTTTTGTTTTATCTGTTTAGTTTTGGATTTGGTCAATATTTTGGATGGAGCTGGTTTTGGTTGTTATCAATTGTTTTTAAGTTGATGTGTATTTGTGTTTGTTTGGCCTTGAAAGTAATACATTAGGGTTTCAAATGGTGGTTTTGGTTTTGTTTGGTGTTTTTGTTGTTTTGGATGAAAATTGCTATAAATTCATATTATCTATTTGATATGTGATTGTTCTATATTTTCCATGTCTGGTAATGTGGAAGAGGCGAAATCCTAGAAACTAGACTAGAACGTGTGCCATCTCTTTTTCACCTCCCTGCATGACTTGAATTCTTGCTCTCATTCCTATAAATATCCGCCTTAAGTCTTTTGTTTGAATGTTGAGACTGATGGAGGCATGGCATTTTGATTTGTGCTTGTAGGACCCATGACATTGTAGATATTGGAAAGAAAATTCTGGAACAGCTTCTGCAGTTTGTGCCACATAGTTCCAGCTCTATGTGCTTCTCTCAAAACATGTTTTGTGGAGTTCAAAATGGGATGATGATGTGCAGAGGACTCATCTAAACCAGTGAAAGATGGCCGGGGTCCTAAAAGGCGGAGCAATGAGCTTCATTGAGATTGATGGCGGTGGTTATGCACTTACAGGTGATGACTAGAGAGATGAGAGTTTCATGCTGTACATATAACCATGTTAGATCAATTAACAGACCTTTTGAAGTCGATTTTGTATTTGTGTAATTGTATTAAATCGTGAAGTGCAATTTTGGATACGGAGACTTCGTATTCCCAAGTTCTAAAGAAGTATTCAAGAACTCCCATAATCTTTTAATACACCAAATAAAAACTCCAATAATCTTATTTCCTCGTCCTTGTAACTTCTTGGTTTTGTGTTACATTTAAGGCTCGGTCACAGATTCGACAAGCATACAACCGATGATAAAGACCAGAGTATTCTCTGATTTACGAGGGATGCGAACCTCCACGGTAACCCTTTGTTATTCAGGTGAAATTAATGTTAAACAGAGAAACTTGGAGGTGGAGCGTTGGCGAAGACGCGTGATGATGGTTGTGGCTTGCGTCACCATCTAAGCGAATTTGGATCGGGTAGCAGAGGAAAGTACCCCAAGAGCATATTCCAGCTAAGCAAACCAAAAAGAATGGGATCCGAAGCCCCAGAAAATCAATTTATCCAGACAACCTTTTGGTCCTTTGGTCTTGTACATTCCTTTTACCAAAACAAGAAACCCTAATACTTTACAGAGACATGGTACTTTCCATTCATCTCATATTATACCTATTAAAATATTAACGTATTTTTAAGGATAAGTCCTTTCCCACTGCTTCCAAAATAAATTGAAGAGATTTGAATCTCTAAATTTCTTTAAAAAATTGTTACTAGCACTTAACTGCAGGGTCTTTGATAATTAATTTGAAATGCTAATAACGGGGGGTTTTTATTTATTTGGGGGCAAGAAGACGCGCTCAACGTCTTAGCCAACTGGTCTACGCCATGTATATAGCAATAGCGGGTTTCTAAATTAAAATCTAAAAGTCGCCAACAGAGCCTAATAACGTATTAACTTGTAAATTAGTAGTCTTAGGTTCAAATCTCTATAACACCTTAGTAGTGTGTGAAAAGTTCCAGCCCCTTGTAGTTAATCGCTTGTACACAAACAAATAAATATAATAAAATAAATCTAAAAGTCAAGTGGTTGTTCAAAGTCGAATTTTGCACAATTAATGGGTGCATGTGCATTGTGCTAGCCTAGTAGAACAGACGGGTGTCTGAATCATTCCTTACAAAAAGGAATTTCTTTTTCTAAAAAAAATCCCGTTTGACCAGTCAAAGGAACATTAAAAGCTAATATCAATACGTAAAAGAGGATTAGTTCCAATGGGACATGCATTGACTAATTGTTTTCCTTTCTTTGACTACTCCTAGAAGAAGATCGATCACTAAATTCACTACCCTAAAACATAATCAACAAAAAAAAAAAAAAATCAAAAAAACCCTAAAAATTATGAATAAATTATAAAGAATTAACTTGAGGTAAGGGAAGCTAATCAATCAGTAAAAGAAGGCAATGATCTGATGATACTAAGAAGAAGATGATGATGATTCGAATTTGTAGTGTTTATCAACGGCCACAGATACATCCCAAGTGCAACTCAGTCCCTTTGGGATGGTGACAAGGTCTCCAGCCCCAAACTCCACAGATTCTGATGACCCTTTTGGATACGCCTTCACTCTTCCCTTCAACAAATAACATGTCTCCTCTGCATCAAACTTCAGCTGGTACCTCCCTGGGGAGCAGCCCCATCTAATTAAATTCCAAAAAAAAAAAACCCAAGTTATTATAATTTATATATATATGTAGAGAGAGAGAGAGAGAGAGAGAGAGAGAGAGAGAGAGAGAGATACTTGGGCCAGCACTTGATGTCCAGTTGGGAGAGGCGAGATTCAGAAGGGTTTCTTTCAACTGTGATTCTGAGGCTTGAGGAGGAGGAGGAGGAGGTTGATGAGCAGGGTTCTGCAGCCATGAAAATATAAGAGGGGAACAGTGAGTGCTATTCTTTTGAGAGGAGAAGACAACAGTGTTGGGAAGAACTGATATATATTTTTTGGTTGAAATTTTTGGCTGCATATAAGTTGTGAGGATTTTGGAGAGGCTTAAAGGAAAAGGGAATCTTTTACAAGGAAGGAGAAGGATAAGAAACCTTAATATATAGGGAAGGGGACAAGATATTGGTATTTTTCCCTTATTCCCTCCCTCCTCATTATTTACCATTGACTTATCACATACATCATGTCATATTCACAAATTATATTTTCGATGCTTAAATTCAAATTATAGTAGGTGGTAATAGGTCTTAAGCGATGTGACCACTGCCCTCGTATTGACGATAAGAGTTCGATTAATCTGCCGTATATATATTTTTTTTTATAGAGTAAACGATAATTGTATTCATAACTTAAATACTAAGATCATCAGCTACAATAATATAAACCACCCAAAAAGAGTTAAAACAAATATAAAAACATAATAACCACACATGGTTATTCCAAATATAGAGAAATACATAATAAGATTTATCTCCACTAATAATGACATCAAGCCAAACAATTTCGACATAAAAACTGTAAACCTAAACAAATCAAACATAACAAGAGTTTAATATTTTTTCTTTCTTTGAATCCATAAGAAAAATAAAATCAAAACTAATTCTAGGGTTAAGTTAATGCACACATTAAATTATATGGTAGGTGGTTGGCTAGAATTTTTTTAGTTATGGCAAATGGGGCAAGAGGGCCAACCCATGCTAGCAACACCCTTGTACACAAGGAAATTTACATGTGCTATATTAATTAGGCGGTATTAGAAACATCATTTTTAGGTACAACTTTTTGTCCACAACAATAATTGGCCATTGACTTATATAAAAACCATATTATATCTTGGAATATCACGATGATTTTTAATTTTTGAATGTCACACATTGGAGTTATATGAAAATAATAAATTGATTAAATTGTTAATTGATGTTTTTAGTAATAATAATAAATTGCTTATCATTATTGATGTATCTAAAGCTAAATTTGTAAAAATATCACTCACCGGTCAAACGGTTTGACTGGAAATCCAACATACAGAGAGTACGTGGCTGTAAATGAGTGGTATCAAAGTTTGACCGGGAATCGTGATCTTAAAGATACCGACATTGCTCTGTCAGACCTTTTCGTTTGGCTCCATCCATGTCCATGATGCCCCATGATGTATATATCTTTTGGTTTTATTTACACCATCCTCCTCAAACAAGCAATTTTGCACGTGCCATTCCATGTCAAGTCGTCGTCATGTCGTACTCGTATACAAGACTCGGTCAACTAATTATTGATTTAATGATATTTCTCTTCTTAATATTAAAAGAGGTTTCAAATTCGAATCTCTTCTTCAAAATTTCAATAACAAATTCTTATTTATCACACCATTGTTATATGAAGTACGGTTGTCTTCAATTTTGGCTGCCCATTGTATTATAAAACTCATCGAATCTGTCTCTAAATTAATGTGTGTATGGATATTTCATATACGTATAAAAATGGTGGGTGCGATGCACTTTGACTTAGTGCCTGCACATTTTTTACCTTTGTGAATGATGAGCTGTCCCAATTGTTAATAATATCTGCACGCTTTGAATGCTTCGAAGGAACATAAGAAAAAGACTCTGCATCACTCAAAGTCAAGACTCAACTAGGGCAAAATACATCTAGTCTAGGCATCATCTTCATAAAGGTTTAGAAGTTTGGATCACCAATGAAGGACTTCAAGAAGCATATATCATCATTCATGGGCTTGTGAATTATTTGATTGTATACACGTTTGTAGCATTCTTCCTTCGAGTACTTGATAGCGAATTGTGTCACATTCCGAAATCAACTCCGCCATAGCACGATATTGTCCACTTTGGGCCCCCCTCTCTGGCCCTCACGGTTTTGTTTCTGGGAGCTCACGACCAACTTCCCAGTGGGTTACCCATCCTGGGATTGCTCTGGTCTCCAACTCGCTTAACTTCGGAGTTCCTACGACTCCGAAGTTAGTGAGCTCCTAAAAGGCCTTGTGCTAGATGGATGCGGGTGTGCACATATAAGGCACATCGCCCCCCTCTCCGTTGGTTGATGTGGGATCTTACAATCCACCCCCCTAAGGGTCCAACGTCCTCGTCGACACATTCGCACCACACGGCAAAGTGACTCTGATACCAAATTGTCACACCCCGGGATCGGACTATCAGTGAGTGGACTCTTTGTTTTAATAAATGAATTTAAGCAGTTCAGTTTCAGGTATAAGCTGTTTTATGCTGTTAAATATTTTATGTTGCATGCTGCCGAGTGAAATTTCCTTTAAAGAATATAGGAAAAGATATTCTTGTTACTTATCAGATAAATGGCAGCAGAATTTTAAAAGTTACAGAAAGTTAATTATTCAACAGTTTTGCTTCAAAAACTTTATATTTTCTTAAACCACTTTGTACCCAGATATTAAATGTTGCCTTCGGATTATATTTGTTGCCTTCGGTTTAGTCAGCATGCTTGACAGTTGCCCCACGAGTTCCTTGATATTCGAACTCGTGTGGAGCAAGTAATGCGGATCAGGTGGACCACGGTCCCCTGAATCCTGCAAGTTGCGGCTCGGATTGACTTCGTGTCACTGAGACCTGCGAGTATGTGTCACCCATGGTGATGCAAGGAATTGACGGATATAAGGAATTGACGGAAATAAGGGTACACCTAAGTGATAGTTTTAAACTGTTTTCAAATGTATATAATTATATACATGCATTAATTTCAGAAATAAAGAAAATAAGCTAGTTTGTATAACTGTTTTTACAGTGGGGTTAGTATGTTCTGATACTATTTTCTAAACTTTGTTTTTGGGTCCACTCACCCTTATTGTTGTTTTGCGCCCCCAGGCAGTAGACATGCACAGGAATCCACCACCGGGCCACTTCCCATCTTCCGCGCCTTTCTTTGATGTATGATTTTTGTTTTGTAAAAGGATTCACTCCTTGTAAATTCTTAGTAGTCGCTCTGATATTTTGCCCTATACTGAGAATTGAACTGTTCGAATGTATATATACGTATGCTGGCAGTTGGTTGTATATATATGTACTTTTTTGGCAGGTGAAAATATTTTGGTATTGAGCTAGTTACAAGGGAAACTCTGCCGATTTTTTCGGTAGAAGTCAACCTTGTTATTTTATCATGTTTTGTGTTGAGGGGCAAATAGGTCATTTGTGGCCGACATTCGTCAGGTGTCGGACACGCACAGGGTCTGGTTCGAATTTCAAAGCGGAATTTGGATCGGGTCCTGTCAAATTGTGTATGCGCACGTAAATGATTTATAAGTATTAACTCATATAAGTAGTTTGTGCATTTATTAATTGATGGTCCACGTAGCCTAACAAAACTCATTAATTAGCTAACTAAACCCACACTACATGAATGAGCTGACGTGATTTAGGCCAGTTGGATAGGGTATGAGACATTAGAGCACTTCCATTCATTTGTCATGGCAAAGGGCAAGAGTTGTTACTGTTCACGTGAATAGTCTCAGCTCTTGCAAAAGGCTTGTTGTGTTTCCACCTATTGTCATGGCAATCCAAGGGCAACTATTATTCACATGAGATATGGGTAGAAGAATTTGTAGAGTTTTGGTGTGGGAAGTGAAGAATATAGGTAGGTATTTATTTTAAAAAAATTCTTAAATTTTTGGTATTTTTTCTTTTTTTAATAAAAAAATTCGTTGCTGACGTCAGCTGCCCTCATGCACGAGCTCATGCCCCTTTTGCCTTTGGGCTTGACCGAGTTGTTGGTCCCCACCATTTGCCCAGGCTGTAGAAGCCCGTTGAAAACTGCAAACTGAGCTAAGGCCCCCTCCTGCTAGGGCTTTACCCTTGCGCTGGAAGTGCTCTTAAAAGCAGTGTCTTACTTTGCCTATTTTAATCATGGGTTGGGTTAATTGAAGGAAATGATCTCCTAGACCATATGAAGTCTCAATCAGCCCAAAGATCTTGAGGTTTCATTAACTCAAAGGTCATCCATTTTTCTTTCAGGCCCAATAGATCGTAGGGCCCCAAAAAAGGAAACCCGATTCTGAAAACCGATTTGAGCCCGCGGATCCGCGGCAGTAGTTCATCATTAGAGCTCGTTTTGTCCACTCCACACACACTACAGTCTTCACATTCCGATCCCCACATTTCATCTATCTCTCCGTTTCGCTTTGTGGTTTCAGTCAAATCCATGGCTACCCAAGGTCAAGTCATCACCTGCAAAGGTAGTCTCTCTCTCTCTTTCTCCTTCTCTCCGCTTCTATTTCCTTCTCTCTCTGTATATGCATATGTATATATACTATGTTGTGTTTTTGGAACCATGAAATGGTTGGTTGGTTGTGAATATGTTTGTTGGTTATGGTTTTGGGTGCAATTGAACTTGTGAAGCGGCGGTGGCCTGGGAACCCAATAAGCCATTGGTGATCGAAGACGTACAGGTAGCTCCGCCTCAGGCCGGAGAGGTCCGGGTCAAGATTCTCTACACTGCTCTCTGCCACACCGACGCTTATACCTGGGGTGGTAAGGTAAAAGCTTTTCCATTTCTCCTTGAGTAGATTTGATAAAATTTACACTTGCTTGCATTCATAGAACAAAAAGTGATCTTTGTTTGGTTGATATAATATTTCATTGTTTATGTTCATCTAGTATTTGGTGGCGTAAGCAATTATTGTGAGTTTAGTGAAAATGGGATGTTAACCTATTCAAACTTTTGTTTTTATTTTGGTTTTGAAGCTTTAGATAACTGGCCCTTAGGCATCTGATCAAAATTTTAGTTTCTAATTACCTGCTGTTGTAAAGATGTTGTGTATAAGTTATTATATACCAAATAACCAATGGAGGCATTGTAAATAATGTCTGGAATCAACCATAGCTGATATATATTTAGGTGTGTGTGGTTTGATAGAAATGACTGCATACAATATTTATGAAGATTTAATGGTAGGAGGGAGCTTGAATTATTAATAGGGGTGTCAAGTCAAAAGATTCAAATGGCAGCAAAAACATGGCTTTTTGAAAATTTGAATCTTATATGAGGATGAAAACTGGTCAGATTGATTGTCAATTTCTTTAGATGGAAATGTATTCTGATTTCTCTTCATTTGCCTTGCAGGATCCTGAAGGTCTCTTCCCTTGCATTCTTGGTCACGAGGCTGCAGGGTATGTTAGTTTATGCATGCAGTGTCATGTATTAATAGTTTATTGTGCCTTTGGTGCTGAAATGGGACCCTCTTCATCTTGATGCAGGATTGTTGAGAGCGTTGGTGAAGGTGTTACTGAAGTTCAGCCAGGAGACCATGTCATCCCTTGTTACCAGGCAGAATGCGGAGAATGCAAGTTTTGCAAATCAGGGAAGACAAATCTCTGTGGAAAAGTACGTGCTGCCACTGGAGTTGGAGTCATGATGAGTGATCGCAAGAGCCGTTTCTCTGTTAACGGAAAACCTATCTATCATTTTATGGGAACATCAACATTCAGCCAGTACACAGTTGTTCATGATGTTAGTGTTGCGAAGATAGACCCAAAAGCTCCACTGGAGAAAGTATGCCTTCTTGGCTGTGGTGTACCTACTGGTAAGGATAATAGCATTTTCTTTTTTAGCTATTCTTGGTTAATGTATTTAACCTTTCATTAAACGTACATCTTAATTCTATTTATTTCTTTTTAAATTCTATTACTGGTTATATTGATGTAGCATGAAGTTTCACAACTGCAGTCCAAATAAATGGCCTTGTTCCTTTTTATGGTGAAAAGAAAGAAGTTTGTAGTTATAAAGAAGCATGGTTTTGTCGACATTGTAATGACTGTATTTTACATTTTTTGGGGTTTTTGTATGCATGACTTAAGACTCATCTTATGCCTCTATCCTGATTATTAATATGTGTGTGCCTGTGTCCGACATATGCTAGGTCTTGGAGCTGTTTGGAACACGGCAAAAGTAGAATCAGGATCAATTGTTGCTATTTTTGGCCTTGGGACTGTTGGTCTTGCTGTAAGTTGTTAATCGGACCTTAAGTTAATAAATCTGTGCTGAGTTCTGAACTGTGATGAACTAATTGCCATAACTTGACAGGTTGCAGAGGGTGCCAAAACAGCTGGTGCATCACGAATAATTGGCATTGATATTGATAGCAAAAAGTTTGATACAGGTACATATTAGGTTCTACCATATCAAAACCTTACCATAGTAAACAGTGTTTTATAATTGATTGTTTTCGCCTGTCTGTTCATGATGAAAGAGGCTCTGGTTATCCATGCTTTGGAACAAAGTTGTTGTCACCTGATGGGTGAAGGAAAAGTTAATTTCTAGTTTTGAGGAAATAAGGAATGAAGGGTATTAGGAAACTAATTCCAGTGGAAATGGGTAGTCAGAATAGGTCACATTCACAGTCCTCAAAGACATTGTGTATCAGGATATATTTTGGATTCATCCAAATAATTTCGAAGTACCTGTAGTTTGCCTTTTGTTAGTATTATACTTTTATTTCTTGCTTCAGGGACTCATTTTCTTCTGTTATTTAACTTATCTTCAGCTTATGTATGTTAGTAATGTCTTCTCTTGAATTCATTTAGGAAGGTTTTTATGCATTTTAAAGTTTACACTCTTGCAATTTTTTATTTGCAGCAAAAAACTTTGGAGTTACTGAATTTGTGAACCCAAAGGACCACGAGAAGCCAATCCAACAGGTCCTTGTTGACCTCACTGATGGTGGCGTTGACTACAGTTTTGAGTGCATTGGAAATGTCTCGGTGATGAGAGCTGCCCTGGAGTGTTGCCACAAGGTGAGTGCTTTTTCGACTGGTGGCTTAAATTGTTGTGTATAAAACACATCTTTAGGTCGCTTAAACAATTTGCAGGGCTGGGGAACATCTGTTATTGTTGGTGTTGCAGCATCAGGACAGGAGATCTCCACTCGCCCTTTTCAATTGGTGACTGGTCGTGTCTGGAAGGGAACAGCCTTTGGTGGTTTCAAGAGCCGCTCACAGGTGCCTTGGCTTGTAGAGAAGTACTTGAAGAAGGTAATTGCTTTTGACAAATAATCGACAGTATGAATTCCTTTACAACAAGTATGTAACTTATAACATCATGCTCTTGCTTGTTGCAGGAAATCAAAGTTGATGAGTACATCACCCACAAGTTGACTCTTGGGGAGATCAACAAAGCATTTGATTTGATGCATGAAGGGGGATGCCTCCGGTGTGTGCTTTCTACGGATGCATGAAGGGGGATGTATCCGGTCCGTGATTTCTACAAATGTGTGAGGGATTCCACTTAGGCCTATGCCAAGTTTCTCATGGGGTGGAACTTTATCTTGCCTTTTCCTTTTATCTAAACCCTTTTAGTGGCAAGAGTTTTAAAAATAACTTTCCGGTGCTGCTTTGGTAAGTAAAAGAACGCCCGACTAGTTTGTTGCTTGTTATATATTATGAGGCTTTTGCTCGGCCTATTTGTGTAGAAGAATAAAACAGCATTGTGGTTGTGCTTGCTATATTTATGTGTATGGTTGGAATGATTTGCCGAAGAATGATCGATATTCTGAGTGGTGTATGTAATGGTTCCATATTATTAGCAGTCATGAAGCCTGTCAACATTTTAAGGAAATGAGCCTCTTATAATTATTGTTGGTAAATCCTTGTTATTGTCAGAGAATTTGGAGAATTAGAAGTCAGTTTGTAAAGAAAGTTTTTCGGTGTCGCAGTTGGATTAGGATTAGGTTTCTCCCCATACCAATACTTTCTCCTATAAGAAACTCCAAATCCATTACAATAATAATAATAATAATAATACAGAGAATTGGATCGATGGAAGCAATGGTAGGGGACAACTTTACTGAAGAAATAATACACGAAATCTTCTACCTTCATCCACACCCATTTGATCACCCGAGCAATCGAATTAACTCCTCCTTCAAGCTCATTGATACGGGCTTTACTCATTGTATAAGGAATATGGACGAAGGCCATGCATATCATTTACGCTTAGAACTTAACAAATTCTGTGTGCATCATTTATGCTTGGAACTTAGATGTAGATCTTTTGACATTTAATGCTTGTGTCGATTTTACCCTTTTAGTTAAATAAGAAAAATTTATTGAAAATTTAAAATTAATGCATTATTTTCTTGTAATTGAATTTCATAATTTAAATTTTGAATTCTTTCCTTGATAATATTTACCTAATATATAGACAAAATACAATTTAATCAATCAAAAGTAAAGATCCACACATTATTCCAATTGATTAGACAAGCACCCATATGAAATTATGTACATGACATACATCTAAATAGTGTTACTATTAGCAACGAAAAAAACTTAGTGATAAATCTTGTTACCTATAAATTAGAAGAGTATCTATAAGTCATACAAAAATAGATATATAAAATTGTATGTTATCTATAAAAAAAGAAAAAAAGAAAAAAAGTACATTTGGTTTGAGCCAGCGAGACCACAGGTAATCTTTCCATTACGTCGTTTGATATATCTGATGAAGTATTCGCAGAGATAGCCATAACACCATATGCTGAAACCCGACATAGGTCCCATTTTGGTAAAGGTCGAAGTTGCGTGGTTTCCGGGTACAGAGAGTGCCTTGCTTTTTTTTTTTAAAGCTGTCCGTCTTCCGGTGGAGTTTATTTATTTTTTCTTTTCTGCGAGCTATTTATTTATTTTGAAAATTCAACGCCAAACAGTACCTATAAAGCAGCACGGTTTTCTTGACATTGTAATGACTGTATTTTACATTTTTGTGCATGATTAAAGAATCATCTTATGCCTCTATTTGATGATGATGATATATATATATATATATATGTATAGAGGGAGATTGTATTTATAAATTAGTCATAAGCGTAACAAAAATAAAATACATAGGGATCTAATCACAGCATCAAACTTATATGGTAACACCTCCACTTAAGCAACACAGAAAGAAAAAAGGATTAGGTTTATGAAGGTGTTATTATAGGATTAGGATCAGGGTTAAGAAATATAAAAGGATTAGGAACAGGATTAAGAAATATAAAAGGATTAGGTTTCTTCCCAGACCAAGACTTTGTCCTATATAACCTTAAAATAAAACCCCAAATCCGTAACATATGAATAATAATACAGAGAAGAGAATTGGATCGATGAAGGTTCCTGAAGAAATCGTATACGAAATCTTGCTTAGGTTACCCGTCAAGTCTCTACTTCCGTTCACGACAGTGTGCAAGTCATGGAATTGTATGATCAAAAGCTCTGCCTTCATCCACACCCATCTCGAATCCAACCATCGAAACAACGACGTTCAACTCCTCCTCCACCATCCTGAATTTGATATTTACTCATTGTACAGGGACGACGACAACAAAGACGACAGCCGTGCATGTGCATCATCGTCTACGTTTATAGAGTATAGTACCAATCTTGACAATCCATATGCATTTTACGCCGAACGCACTGGAACCAAGACCTGGGGATCCGAGTTTGTGGGAACTTGTAACGGGCTCGTGTGCATTGCTGGGAAAGACATTGATTTGACCACATTAGTTTGGAACCCTAGCATCAGAAAGTTTGTGGTTTTGCCCAAGTCTGGTGTTACCTTTTGTCATGAATATGATCATCGAGAAGTAATAACCTTTGCCTTTGGCTACGACAGGCGTGCCAATGACTATAAGGTCTTACGAAGAGTGCCTTGTTTTCTAGGAGGCCCATTGGTTTCATGTCAATATGAGATTTGGTCGTTAGCCAAGGGCTCTTGGAAGACTCTCATCAATACTGCTAATGATCGTCATCAGGAACGTGACATTGGAAACCGGTTTTTTGAGGCTGGTCATCCGCCTGCTTTTGTCAATGGTGCTCTGCATTGGCTTCAAGCCAACGTGAGCACCTGGAATATTTCCATTGTGTCGTTTGATATCTCCGGTGAAGTGTTCGGCAAAATAGCCATACCACCAAAAGCTGAAACAAGAAAATGTTTCGATTTTAATCGACATTGCGTGGTTTCGAGGTATAGAGAGTCCCTTGCATTTTTCGAAAGCTGTCGGGAGAGGAGGGAAAGTGGTTTGGTTCTTCTCATGAACATGTGGGTGATGGAGGAGTATGGTGTGGCCAAATCATGGACTAAACTATTTGCAATATGCCTGGAAGGGAGTATTTGTAGACTGGTTGGTTGTAGTAAAAGTGGTGAAGAAGTTGTGCTCAAACTAATAGTTGATGATATCGTTGAATATCAATCTGTGAACACTAAGACCAAACAAGTTAAGAATTTTCATTTTGATGGAGAATGTTCTACTTATTACTCGGTCATGGGTGCTTTCACAGAGAACCTTGTCTTGCTTGACCGGCCTAATGTATTTACATACTAAAAGCAACAACCTACGTGTTCTGTTACAACTTGCTTTTCACTTATTATGTGTTCTGCTCATTTCAAAATTTAAGGTTTCTGTTTCTTTTTTTGTTGTTGAAAGAGATCAATAACAAATCCTCAATTTCGTCGATGATCCAGTTGTATTCCATGGAATATTAATGATTTTATTTCCCAACCGATGTACATATGAACGATACATTTGTTGAAACAAAACAAACTACAAATGGAATTGAAAAACATTTGCGATTTGAACGCGGTCTGCATATTTCATCAATTAAAACTACCTAAGAAACATCAAATTCAAATCAAACAGATCATGGACGAACTGTCCTTGAAACCATAAATTCTGGTTTGATCATGATCTTGGCGTAGTTTGAGTAGCTCTTGGCACCACTTTAGAAGATTGTAGTTGTTGAGGAAAGCAAACTACTCATAACACAATTTCACCAATATTTTTTTATCATTTTTTTTAATTATCAATATTTGAAAAGAATAAAGGCTTTTGTTAATTAAATTTCGACACATTCAAGATAATAATCTCTTAATTGTCGAAACATTCGAGATAATAATATCTCTTAATTATGATTACTTATGATAAGCATCATAAAAGAAACACACCCTTTAATAGAAATTATGAAGAAACCACAATTTGGAATGAAAACCAAATTTCCTATGTATCCTTTCGAGGGAATCAAGCCAATTTGTAGTTCATTGGAGTCAGGCATGATTGTCGGTGATGAAAATTTGAATGGAGATGGTGTGTTTGGGGATAATTTGGATATGAAAAAGTGTTTGGGGGCGAATTTAGTTATGATAAACTAGGGATTCTTTTTGGACTTGTGGTTGCATCTAGAGATGCTTCTAGATTGCCTATGTAACCTTGACGGTATTGAAACCAATGTAGTTCAATCAAAGGAATGCTTTGGGTAGTTGTGTACAACTTGGTTTTTGATTTGGTAATTAATTTGGCTTCGGTGAATACGTGAATTTGGACTTTTGTGATGGCACAAGTCCATCAAATTTATGAATTTTGAGATGGCACAAGTCCGTCAAGTTTGGAAACCGATCATGGGTGAATTTGATTTGTACACCCACTTAATGGGTATTTTCCTTGTGATCTTGGTCCCCTTCACGATTGTTTTTTGAGCCCATTAATTCAGAATTTTGTGAATTTAAAAATCTTGGAGCTGTTTTGGAAGTCAGTTTATAAAAAGTTGCTGGTCATTCGCCTGCTATTGTCAATGACTCAAATGGTGCTCTGCATTGGCTTCAAGCTAACGTGACCACCCTTAATATTTAAGTTGTGTCGTTTGATATGTCCAATGAAGTCTTCAGCAAGATGGCCAAACACCAGAAGCTGAAACACAAAAATGTTTCAAACCGTAGAGCCGCACGGCTATACTCTAAAATAAAATATTTGAAAAGTAATCTAGTGTGGCTATCCTCTTAAACGTATAGCCGCACGGCTATACTGTATAAATATAATGAAATAAATATATAGCCTGACGGCTATACTCGATCTTAAATGTACAGCCGCCTGGCTATGCTCTATAAACATAATATAGTACAGCCGGCCGGAAAATTTATTTACTATTTATTAAGTAATATAATTCGTGAAGTTAATTAAAATATTTAACACTAATTATTCACTAAAGAAATCATAATTAAAGTATAATTACTATTTTAACTAATTAAATAAGGCAAAGGATATTATTTAATTACTAAAAATAAAATTGAAAAAAATTAATTAACCTAAACATAGTAAGTTTATATTTATTTTTAAAAGATAAACTTCTCCTGACGAAATTTTGTCGGCACATTTGCTGTACTAGAGGTCTAATCTGGCAAATATTTGCTAGCATATAACTGTGAGAGGTTTTTTTGTTTGTTTTAGTTTTTAAAATATAAATTTAGTTTCTTTAGTTTTGTTTTTTTCCCAACTTCTTTAATTTAATATGTGTAATTAATATCTTAGCTATTTTGAATTACTTTGATTAATAATTATGTTTTAATTATTATTTCTTTAGTGAATATTTAAACATATTACTGATTTCATAAATGACTTAATAAATAGTAACTAATTATTTTAAACCTAATCTCATTCAAATTTAAATTGGAAGGATATGTCTTATTTTCGTGTTCTTAATTAAAAATTTTCCAGAGCCCAAATAGGAAGAAACGTAGAAAAGGATTAGGTTTCTCCCTAGACCAAGACTTTCTCCTATATGACCTAAAATAGAACCCCAGATCCAAATAACACAGAGAATTGGATCGATGGAACCAATTGTATGGGGCAAGGCTCCCGAAGAAATCATATACGAAATCTTGGTAAGGTTACCCGTCAAATCTCTACTTGGGTGCACGGCAGTATGCAAGTCATGGAGTTGTATGATCAAAAGCCCTACCTTCATCCACACCCATCTGAACAACCGATTAATCGAATCCAACCATCGAAACAACGACGGCGTTCAACTCCTCCTTCACAATCCTGAATTTGAGCTTTACTCATTATACAGGGATGACGACGACCCCCGTGCATCATCATCTACGCTTAGGGAGTATACCGATCTTGACAATCCATACCAAGTTTACGCCGAACGCACCAGAAGCCGTACCTGGGGATCCGAGTTTGTCGGAACTTGTAACGGACTCGTGTGCCTTGCTGCGGAAGACATTGACTTGACTACATTAGTTTGGAACCCTAGCATCAGAAAGTTTGTGGTTTTGCCCAAGTCTGGTGTTACCTTTTGTCATGGACATGGTCGAGAAGCAAGATGCGCCTTTGGCTACGACAGGCGTGCCAATGACTATAAGGTCTTACGAAGAGTGTCTTGTTTTCAAGAAGGCAAATTTATCTCATGTCAATATGAGATTTGGTCGTTAGCCAAGGGCTCTTGGAAGACTCTCAATACTGGTAATGATCGTCATCGTCATGAACGTGACATTGAACAACGGGACTTTGATGCTGGTCATCCGCCTGCTTTTGTCAATGGTGCTCTGCATTGGGTTCAAGTCAACGTGAACACCGGGAATATTTCCGTTGGGTCGTTCGATATGTCCGATGAAGTATTCAGCAAGATAACCATACCACCGGAAGCTGAAACACAAAAATGTTTCGATTCTGATCCACATTGCGTGGTGTCGAGGTACAGAGAGTCCCTTGCATTTTTCGAAAGCTCTGAGGAGAGGAGAGAAAGTGTTGGTTGTGGTTGGCTTCTTCACATGACCATGTGGGTGATGAAAGAGTATGGTGTGGCCAAATCATGGGATAAACTATTTGCAATATGCCTGGAAGGGAGTATATGTAGACTGGTTGGTTGTAGAAAAAGTGGTGATGAAGTTGTGCTCAAACTGATTGTTGATAACGTTCAATATCGGTCTGTGAACTCTAAGACCAAACAAGTTAAGAATTTGCAAATTAAAGGATCGTGCCGTTACTCGGTCATGGATGCTTTTACTGAAAGCCTTGTCTTGCTTGACCAGCCTAATGTATTTACATACTAAAAGCAACAACATGATGTATAATTTTATTTGAGTTAGAACTTGCTTTTCACTTATTATGTGTTCTGTTTTCTTATGCTAATTTCTAAAGTTTAAGGTTTTCTTTTTCGTTATGTTGAAAAAGATCAACAACAAATCCCCAATTTTGTTGTATTACATGGAAAATTAATGGCGGCTAATGATTTGATTTCCCAACCGATACATATGAACAATACTGTTTTTATAACAACAACAAACTACTAATGGAATATTGAGAAACATTTGCAATGCGAACTGATCTACATATTTCATCAATTAAAAGTACCTAACCAAACTATATTACAGTTTAAATTTAAGGGGGTAGGAACATCAGAACTCAAATTAAACAGCTGATGAAGGAGGGCCTGTCCTTGAGACCACGAATCCAGGTTTGAGCATTGCCGGATCGCTGCATTCGTCGGTATATACATAAGCCAATCCACCATGACTGGTCACATCCATTCCTGCCATCTCCTCCTCTGATGAAATCCTCAAGAGCTTCAACTTGTGCAGCAAGAAAAACAATGTTCCCATTGTCAAGCTCACAAACCCTACAATCACCACAATCTGAACCAAATGTGCAGCCAAGAGCTTTCCGCCTCCTCCCATCAAAAGCCCATATGGCCTGTTTGGTTGCCCTGAATAGACTTCACCCACATAAGCCTTTTTGGCAAACAATGCAGTGAATATAATTCCCCATGAGCCACACCCTCCATGAAGCTGTGCTGCTTCCAATGGATCATCATACTTCAACTTCTCAGCAAGCTTGTTGCATCCCATCAAAACCCAAGCTGCCACAAACCCACAAATGATTGCAGCCCAAGGATCAACAACTGAGCAACCAGAGGTGATTGCTGCAAACCCACCAAGCAAGCCATTGCAAACGTCGGTGAGGTTCCAATGACCGGAGAGCAAGCGCTTCCCGAAGAGAGTAGTCAGTGCTGCTGAGCATCCAGCCATTGTGGTTGTCACTGCAGTTCTTCCTATTGCACTCCATTGTCCATAATAGGATCCACTCTCCCCATAGGGCTTGAGAATGTTGAGGAATGAGCCTGCATTGAAGCCATACCAACCAAACCAAAGCAGAAATGTCCCCAAAACAACCAATGTGCCGCTATGTCCACGCAAAGCCACAGACCTACCTTCATGATCGAACCGGCCTATGCGTGGGCCTTCAATAAGAGCACCCCACAAGCCTGCTATGCCTCCAACCAAGTGAACAACACCAGAGCCTGCAAAATCAATGACCCCAGAACCAAATAAAAGATTGTCAGCACGAGCAGGGCTTGCCCATCCATCAGCAGACCAAAACCAATGAGAAACAATGGGGTAGACAAAGCCAGTCAAGAAAGATGAATAGATCAAGTATGCAACGAATTGGGTTCTTTCAGCAATGGAACCACTTGTGATTCCAGCAGCTGCAATGGCAAAAGCCCATTGATAAAGAAAGTAACCGTAATCGAAAGACTGAGAAGGAAACTTGTTAAGGCCAAAGAAGTGTTGGCCTATGAAGCCATTGGAGGGGGTGCCAAAGGCCAAGGCAAAACCAAAAAGGTAGTAGAAGAGGCCGCCCGTGGCAGCGTCAAGGACATTGGTGAGCATTATGTTCATGGTGTTCTTGGCACGAACAGAGCCGGCACAGAGCATGGCAAAGCCGAGCTGCATCGCGAAAACAAGGTAGGCAGAGAAGAGAAGGTAGGTGTTGTCAACAGCATAGGCTGTGTCAACAAACTTGTTCGAAACGGCATCAAAGCGGCCGCAGATGTATTGGGCGGCTGCGGTGGCATTGGCAGCTGCACCCAAAAGGGGTTGGAGGTCAGAGGCTGAGCAAGAGATAGCAGCCATGGGAGAGACTAGAGGAGGAAGACGGGAATGTGGAGAGGTGGAGAATCTGAAGGCTATTTATTGTGACAAAAAGATCCCAAGATATTCCAGAGGTGGATGGCCAAGAATTAGGAGAATCTAATAGATTCCGTAGTGAAATAGAAGACAAGTGGAGACCAAATACGCTTAGGTCCGTAATTCCATAACTGATTTTCCTCCTATTTTGGAGATCAGAAACTGTAAAGCTGTTACATTCTGTACTATATAACACCACGTGAGAAATTTAACCAAGCTAAATGAACGTTTCAAATTTTCCTCCAATCAGTGAATATTCCATGCCTGATTGGTCAATTGCTATTAAAGTGTAAAGTAAAAACAAGGAAAAGTCTCAACCATAAGATGATAAAACAATCAGGAAACATACTTGATTTTAAAAAAATTTCTATATTGGGGTCTTCATGTTTTTGGTACATGCACTAGCTCAACTAATAATAATACAAAAATTTGGAAAGCTATCTCAATTGTACAACCTTGTGACTTCGCAGTGTTGCCATCACCACAAGCATTCTTGTATCACTAGTTTTGACTCGTATCGTAATAGACATCGCCCATCTTCAAGAGATAACCAACCAGCAACTCAAGGTGGAGGAGCCCATTTCCCAGCTTTGAACTCTTTATAGAAGCTGGAACGTTTAGAAACAACAAAAAACACTGTCCGGGAAAAACCAAACAATTGTCATAAGAAAAAAAATGAAAGGAATGAAACTGATACGACAGTAACTGTGCGCTGAAGACAGACCTGGGATCCCTCGAATAACAAATTTAGGTTCTTTCAGAACATCATGAAGTGCTCTTTTCTCATTTACTTTCACCCATTTAGAGGAACCTTTGCCTGACGAACATCAGATAAAGAAAGTTCAGATAAACTTGTCAAGAAAACGAAATCCTGGGAAAAATGGGCTCAAGTAATGTTTCTTTGCAATTAGTGATAGTTTAAAAAATGGAACAGTTTTTCAAGCCGAAAGAAGTAATGTACAAAATATAGTTGGCAACAGAACTCAGTAAATACACCCCAAGACACGGATAGAGCCAGTTAAAATTAGGTCATGGGTGTAAATTACATATGACTATAATAAACTTTAATCATATTGAATGTAAGACCTGGCTTTCTGCACCAACAATCATGTGTATAGGAGAAACTAAATTGTCCATGATCAGAGGCCACCAACAAATGACTTTTCATAGATTAAACCATATACATGTGCACGCACAACCATAATTAAGATGAATTTTACTATAGTGCATCATGAAACATATCCAGCCTAATAGTTGAATGCTCAAATGGATAATCAACAAATTACTGGTAAGGAAAGCAAAAGATGGTGTAGTGTCACTTGGCACAAGAAATGTAGGAAAAAGAAACTTGAAGACACCCTACCTGCTGAGCTGCCATCATTAGAATTCTTATTTGCATCCTTTTCCTCATCACCGATGTTTTCCACATGAGAAGCTGCAGTGCCCTCTAAGAGACAATGAAGAATCTTTGTTTTGACAGAGAAACTCCTGGACTTGCATTATAAATCAAGGACAGAGAAATTTGAAAATGCACAGTTAATTTCATCTTTAAAGATACAGAAAATTATTCCTTACTGACATACCCACGAAGATATGGAGATAACTAACTAGGTTTATACAAGTTCATTCATACACCTCTTTTCCTACTCTTTGATGCATGGGCATTCACAGGAATACCCAGCATGCTCTATTAGTTACACTTTCCCTTCAATTAACCACATTGCAATACAAAGGAAAAGTTTGGAATTTCAACAAGCCAGTTGTGATCTCATGTCCTAACAATTGGAAACTAAGCGAACCAAATATCCAATCACAATCCCGCAGCATGCATACTAAAGTCCAAGAAAAATAAACTCAAAAGAGTGGATAGCAGCACCCTAGAATCAGATAATGCGTTTATGTCAACTCATGGCTCATGCCACAACATCCAGTTCTACAGATTTAATAATTATCATCGCTTCCTGTAGATGATATGGTCAACCTCCTGAGACTTAGCCAATTACTCTCAGAAGTCAAATATGATGCAAGCAATCCAAAATATAGATGAACTTGCTCATTTTCCTTTGCTAGAGAAGTTCAATAATGCAGAATATTAAGAAGATTCTTCAGAAAGCAACTTCCTTTTAATATTGAGTATATGTAAACCAAATTACAACAAAATAAAATGACCTACTTCATAGTATAATTCAACAGCTTCACGAGTGTAATTGTGTTCCTGATCCCATGACAAAGGTGGGCAGTTTTCTGAAAACATGTTTGAAAGCTCCGGAAAACACAAAATGCACATATATCCAAAAGCATTGGATGCTACATAGAAAACTCATAGGCAATTCAACTTTAAAATATAACAGAACACTTTAAAAGAAGGATATCATGTCCAGATTAGCTGACAACATTTCAGTCTCACAGAAATCCTCAATGAAGTCACTGGACATAACCTCTGCATACAGCAGAAGAACTGGCCAACGAAGAATATTATTCTTATCTAATACAGGCTTTCTTAATCCTGTAAGTCCTTGATACATTGCCTTCCCAATTTTCAGCCCTCTACTTTCGATCGCGGAAACAAGGTCATGCATAGTTTCAACAAAGAAATAAACATTAGCCTGAGAACAATCACAAACAGTTCATTCATAATTGTATCATTCCATTAGTAATATAATCAAACCTTAGCCTCTGTTGGAAACTTGAGCCTCACGCTGTTCATGTTCCATCTTCTTTGACTCAATTTGCCTTAACAGCTTCTTTAGCTCTTCGTTACTTGGGTCATGCTTAAGCCCATTTTGGCAATGCAAAGTTGATTCAAGCAACAAGTTCAATGCAAAATACGCTTTGGCAGCTCGGTACAAAGCCTATCATCAAAACCCATATCGCTTAAATAAATAATAAAAAAGACTAAATATTCAAACAAAGCCCAGCTGAGAACAATAACATGGTAAAAATTTGAACACCTTGACATTAGTGGAACAGAGCTTAATTTAGTCCTCAGCATCAGTAAGAGCACGTCTGTAGTTACCAAGTAAAAGATTAACATGGGCCCTATTGGAAAAGAGAATAGAGGTGTCACCGTGTCAGAGTCACTCAAAGCTTGCTGATTTATTGCTCTCGTGTACCAATCTATGGCATCAGCGAAGTGCTTTTTGCCCATCTTCACATACTGGTTACCCTGTCCTGCGAAACCCAACCAAAAAAAATATATGTAAAAACAAAGACAGTATAATCCTATCAAGTGGTTTTTTTTTTTGTTTTTTTTTGGTGAGGACCTTTTCTATTGAAAGTGGCAATAGTATATTAAACTCACACACACAACAAGAATGCTAAGACTCGAACCCAAGACCTTGCCTGAGGGAATAAATACTTCAAACCACTATACTAGTGGGTCCTTTGCCCTATCAAGTGCTTTTAATGTGTGAGAGAGAGAAAACCTTGAGTTCAATAGCAGTATTTTCTTTGAGAGCGGCTATGGCATCGAGGTCATCTCTTTCGCTTTCAGTTTGGGGTTCAGACCCCTTTTCCATCCATCAATATTGCCATTGCTTCTTCGAATTCGCTTCTTTTCTAGTTCTGCTGCTGGCAGAGTATTGCTAGAACCTTACGCAGAAGCTGGGACTTGCATACTGGTAATGTACAAAGAGCAAAATATGATTGCGAATGCGTTTGCCGGGCTGAGTTTATGTTTTCCTATAGGCCTTTTATGTCTGGATTCTCAAGATACATTTTAGTGTAGTTTATGTTTTGGGCCTTTGGCTCCGCAATTGAAGTCATAACCTTTACCCATGGGCCCTCTCACACATGTTTTGTTAGAGAAAAAATAATAATTGAACCTGCTCATCAACACAGAAGATTTTGGATGAGAAAGCTAAGTTCAAACATCATCTCCTGCCAACATGTATGGAAGAAATGTTGAAAGGACCCGTTTCAAATTTTTTGAAATCCGAGACGAATTCTATGGAAATTCTGACATCACCTCGATGCTGGCCCACTTACTCAAGACCGAGACTTTCTACTGAAAATTTGGCAGAGTCTCCTTGTAATTTGAACAATCCCAAAAATTTCAACATGCATAAAACACATTTAATAACTCAACATGCAACACGTACAATATAATTTCAATTGGATGATTATCAATTGTTTGATGAACTAAGGGTTAACAATTATTTATGAGTGTGTCAAACATTATTTATCACAAGTCATCAACCAAATTAAACTCGTTGTTTTGAAAATTTCACATATCCTATAAAATATGTAGGTTTTAATTTATCCTAAGCTAGTGCAAAAATATAGTGAATCCTTTTAATTGCAAAATGGGTGAGTGAGAAGTTTCTTGTAAGGATAAATTAAAAATAAAAGTGGGTGAAATGAATGATGCATATATTTTCACCAAATTAGACATAACACCATCTCTTCTTAGTACAAATGTTGAAAGTAGACCGAACCTTGATATCATGCAAGTCAAAGCCATGAGGCTTTAGAAAAAGCTAAGTAGAAAAGTGAAAGCCATTATTGATAATATCCCGTTGGCGTCTGTTTACGCGTAACAATACCACCATCACATTAATCGCAACCAACGCAAGCCTTTTGTGGTTTTTCTTTGTAGCAAGGAAAAAGTATGCTAATTTTTAGCTGTTTGCAGCACGTCTCTCTTCCTATCCTCAAGCTTTGTTTGCATGCTTTTTTCTTTTTGTCGTTCAGCATGTTTGCTTGAACTTCACTGCTTGCATCCCTTTTGGCCTCGGTTGTTTTCTGTGGCTTGAACAAAAAAAAGAAGAAGCAAAACTACACAGGCAACATGACCAAGCATGAAGCTACTTGAAACCAAATCGCTAGAAGAGCAATGTGCAGGACTGATGTATACCATAATTCAAACTTTAGAACAAGAGGATTAAAGTTAACTAGTGTAATTCAAACTTTAGAATAACTGAAGGAATCAGCAATGGCATCTCTCTTGAATGGATCCACCCCATACCAATTAATTAATAAGTATGCATAGATGATAGAGCTATTGAATTTATACGTCACTACTAAAAAGGCTCAAAAGGCATTGAGGTTCCTTTTGCCTTTTTTGGGGACTGAAAACAATGCTTATTATAATATTAGGAAAAGTTTTAAATCAATGTCTTTTGAAAGGATTTTCATTTGGCGTCCCTTATAATAATTTTCTAGCATAGGAGGGGAGGCATCCCAGTTGTATCTTGTGACATTATCCTTTCTTCTTCTTGCTCATCTCTTTGTCGAATTTTAGTCTTTTCTTGCTCTTGAATAATAATCCACTCTCTTGGTCTCCATTTCTTTTTTTCTCCCCTATGTATTTTTCTAAGAGAATGAAGTAGGCGTTGTCATATTGTCATAAAATTGGTCTTTGCCATAAAGCTGTGAACTTGTCTTCTTCTACTAATATTGGAGTGGATATTGTTTTCTTGGAATAATCTACCATCCATTTAGGATGATACTTGAATTAATTCTTGCCGACAATGCAGAAATGTGAATGATCGACCAACGTACTATTTTCTGGTTCATTGAGACAACTTGTTCAATCTGAGCATACCATGGAATTAAGTTTTGTGGATTGTCCATCAATGTGAATGATCGGCCGACTATATTATCTGATTCATTGAGGATGACGCAATCTAAGCTCCCATGTTATCCACAAAACTTAATCACAGCAAGTTGATGAATTGTGCACCGTATTTGTTTCGCTATGTATTTAACCCAGAAAAGAAGATGTATGCATCCATTGGTAGGTAAAGAATTACATAAAATATTCTTCAAACAAAGATACTCCTTCTACAAGTATCTATATATTTGTTTCGATCGCTATATATATTTCTCCAAAACTTAGAACAATTCATCCCACAAAATCAAAAAAGCAAACCTTAGCTTAACATTCATCTCATCTTTCTTCTCTATTTTCAGCATGAAAGCAATCTCTTATAACTTTGGGCAGGGTTTCAACACAACTGTAAAATTTGTGGGGTTTTTGTGCTTCGTGAATCTGATTTTGCAGGTTAATTCCAACCCTACTGCAGCTCCTATGAAGCAGCCTAATCCCGATTTTGCAGCCAATGATCATTACTTCTTGCCCAAAGATAGTGGTCTCGTTCCACCTCCCGGCCCTGATCCATGTATCCCACGAGTCGGTAAGAATGTCCATTGCAACTAATTAATTTATTAGGTTTTTTTTATTATAAATAAACTCATTTTAACATCACATAATATTACAACAATATAATCTTAATTTATTAGCTAATTAGTTGTCGGATTAACAGTAATTCTATTTGATTATTGGTTTATTAATTTGTTGCAATGTTACAGCGGGTAAAAGATCATGGCCCGAGTTGGTCGGCGAAATTGGGGAAGCTGCAGCGATGAAGATAGAGCGAGAGAACCCTAATGTTGGAGCGATCATTCTTGTGGAAGGCACTCCAAGTCCAACAAAGGACCTCAACTGTGACAAAGTTCGGGTCTGGATCGATCAAAACGGCGTCGTGACAAGGGTCCCTAGTGTACGCAACTAAAAAGAATTCACTAGAACTTTTTCAATGAATAATGCATGGTATGTTAATTATAACGTGCATGAGCACGAGCACCCCTTTGACTCTGGCGACTTTATCTTATGGCGCCATTGGTTAAAGTCTTCGTCGTTGTGTGACGGTTGGAATGTAAAAACAATAACATAGTTATATAAAACCTTATTCGCATATGTATCCTCCATTTTCTTCATCACCTCAACTGTTACTTGTTTGTCCCCCAAAGATTTGAATAAACTCATTGCATTACAAGAAAGATTATCTTTGCCATCTCTTTTATATGACCATTTTTTGGATTTATATCATTAAAAGAAGCATTTAATCAGCTTATTTTTTTAGCATGATATTTTGACTTCTCTCAATACTCATATAAATTTTATGTGTGAGTAGAATATACGTTGCACAAAATGAATGGAAAGGCAAGAAGGAATTGTAGTTAGCATTCTGCTATTATATATTTTCCCAATAACAATCCCGCTCACCTAAGGATTTAAAAATGAGGTCATGTGAGGTCATCTTTAATAAAAGCCCTTAAATTAATCTAATGACACGTATAGTTAATGATCTTAACCCTCACTCATGCTCCTCTTTTTACTCAAATAAACTCTTTAAATTTGCAAAACTAAAAAGAAAAAGGAATACATGTGTATATGCATTTCTGCTACATGTATGTATTGACGAATTAAGATGATTTGAAACTCCATGGCTGCAATACTTGTAGTAGAAATTTGAATGGAAGGATGAAGGTCCATTTACTAAGGCTTCTCTTTTCCTTTCCACGGACTTTTTACAAATTTCTATACATATATCACGTCGGGACATTTTGAAAAAGACCAAAGAAGAGAGAAATATTTTACATACAATTTGTGTGTTTGAGTACATACATTCCTTTTCTTTATTTAATGACTTTCGTGATACGTGCACTCGTGCTCTTGTTCTTTTGTGTTTGACAAAATAGAATCACGACAAATTGTACAATAATAGAATTTTGACGGGACCTCTTCTGTACTACAACCACTCCATCAGCAGCACTAACCATTAAAAGTCTCAACCTCAGCACTAACATAAAATCTTTGACCTAACAAGCCTATGTTTTCTTTTCTCTCAGCCACATGAAGTCTCTCATCATCTTTTTACGTAGTCACATTGGCTTTACGTTATTTCTTTTCAAGGATAAACTTGATTGTGGTTTTCAATCTATTTGCTTGGTGTGTATTTGCAACAAATAATTTGCTAAAGAAGGATAAAATGTTATTTTAAATATTTGGGTGTATATGTATTTTTGCTACATGTATTGACAAATTAAAGTGATTTGAAACTCCAAGGCTGCAATACCTGTTTTATTTTTCTAGCAATGCAATATTTGTTTGATGTTTGACAATGTGTGTTTAATTTGGTGTTTATTTATATATTGCTTTAAGAAAAACAAGTTTATGTCAAGTGATGAGAAGTATGGTAAGAATCCACCTCGAGTTAAACCAAATAACAGGATTCATCATGCAAGTTAAAGAAAATCTAGCTGATGTTATTTAGATTCTATAAGATCCACAAATGGCATGTCGTAGGATCAACAACTTTATTAGACGACATTTGGCTTTAGACGACATGCATTTTTAAGTTGCTAGAACCTACGCAGAAGCTGGGATATGCAGAAGGCAGAACCTTACGCCGAGCAAAATTTGCGAATGGGTTTGCTGTGCTGAGTTTATGTTTTCCTACAGGCCCTTTATGTCATTTGGATTCTCAAGAACAATTTTAGTGTAGTTTTTGTTTTGGGCCTTTGGCTCCGCAATTGAAGTCATAACCTTTACCCATTGGCTATATGTGCAACTTCATTACTACAAACCCAAATAACTTTTTTTCGTTTTTCTTATTACACAATCGAGACACCTTTAACTACTTGAGCTACAATCCTCGTAAAATGATGACTTTTCGTTGGACCCAAAAAGAAATAAACTCTCATTTTCATTGGGTTTTAGTACTAGATATGCCGACATGTTTTGTTAGAAAAAAAATAATAACTGAACTTGCTCTTCACCACAGAAGATTTCGATGTGAAAGCTAAGTTCAAACATCATCTCCCGCAAAACATTTATGGAGCAGATGTTAACCTCTGATTTCTTTTACTGCTGGTAGTCTGCTGTAATATCTATTAACAACCAATGTCAAACTTGTTTAGGTTAATCAATCGGGAACCAACATTCATTTGTGCCACCAGAAGAACCAAAACTACACAGGCAACATGACCAAGCATGAAGCTACTTGAAACCGAACCGCTAAGAGCAATGTGCAGAAGCAGAACTGATGTATACCATAATTTTAACCATATAGGACCACCCATGAGTACCAACCTACAAACCACCTAATTGGTATCGATGCCGCAACACAGGGACAAGTATGATTTAACATTGTCAGACTTGTAAACTGACTTTGCCCTTGCAACCGGTCATCCTTAGATTGCGCAGGAGATCAATCACTGGAACATTCCTCAATTTGAGTTGCCAACATACGTTCCTTTCTAAGTACATGTTCATTTAGCAACACGGCCCATTAATAAAAAAATCACTGGTGACAGAAGAACACAGCTAAACTAGTGAACAAATGACGGCACGGTTATGCCTCTACCAATTGGGCAAAATATAATAAGCAGATGCTTCGAGGTTATTTTTGAGTATTTCAATGTCTTCAATTCAACTGTGTGGGTTGGGTGAGTCACCAATGATGTCCCATTGAAAATCTCACTTTTTTGTTTTAGAGTAAGAGGATTAAAGTAGAGTAATTCAAACTTTAGAATAACTGAAGGAATCAGCAATGGCATCTCTCTTGAATAGATCCACCCATGCAAGAAAGCAATTTCCGTAGGACACAATTTCCCCCTAAGAAAGCAATTTCGGTTTTCAAGACAAGTTGTTGAACAATGTTTGTAAGCATCAAAATAGCCAAAATTGGCTTGCTTGCACGACACATCAAAGGGCCGGTCCCTTTATACCAATCGTCCTTTACATTGTTTTTCAAGCCCTTCAATTGAAAACAGAATATGCTTCTTGTTCCTATCGTCCTTTACATTGTTGTTTCATATAGATTTTGCATATCATTTCTGTATAGAAATTCAATCCTTGAAGACATCAACAATGGGAAATTGCGCTGCCCTCTCAGCTTCAGCAAGGGGTGTTTTCAAGAATAGCAAGGCTTTACCTATCGAAACCACATTCAAGCTTCCGGCTCCATTACCCAGCTGGCCACCTGGTACGTGCTACCGCCTCTAATTTAGACACACACACACACACTATATGTGTTTGATGATGATATATTTTCTCTTTGGATACATAGTTTATATGTGCTAATTAACTTAATCATACTCTTTTACTTAAACATTAATTTATCCTTAATTATACCATGTTTCAGGTGATGGGTTCGCAAGTGGAAGCATCGATCTAGGTGGACTACAAGTATACCAGATATCATCTTTCACCAAAGTCTGGGCTACCCATGAGGGGGGACCAGACAACCTTGGGGCAAGCTTCTTCGAACCTTCACCCTTACCCCAAGGTTTCTATATGCTTGGTTGCTATAGCCAACCCAACAACAAACCTCTTTCAGGATGGGCCCTTGCTGCAAAATCAACAGAACATAAAGACGACCACCTTTTACTCAAGAAACCACTTGATTACACTCTCGTGTGGAACAGCGAGTCCTTGAAAAATCTAAAGAAAGATGGCGATGGCTACGTCTGGTTACCCACTCCCCCACATGGTTATGAAGCCATTGGCCATGTGGTCACCAGCTCTCCGGAGAAGCCATCTCTCGATAAAATCAGGTGCGTTCGATCTGACCTCACTGACCACTGCGAGGCTGACTCGTGGATTTGGGGACCAGGTACCGCTGGTGATGCCAATGGTTTTAATGTGTTTAGCCTCAGACCAAGCAATAGGGGGACCCAAGCTATGGGCGTACCCGCTGGCACATTCGTAGCCCTAAATGGTCTTCCTTCGTCTACTATTGCGATCGCTTGTTTGAAGAACACGCTATCTCTATCTAATTCTCATATTTACATGCCCAACCTGACTCAAATTGAGGCATTACTTGAAGTTTACTCGCCACTCATATACTTGCATCCTGACGAAGTATACCTCCCTTCTTCGGTGGGCTGGTTTTTTAGCAATGGGGCCCTTCTATACAAGAAACAAGGTGATGCAGTCGCCATCGAACCAACGGGCTCCAACCTTCCCCAAGGTGGCTCAAATGATGGCTCCTATTGGCTGGACCTACCCGTGGATAAAAGCGCCAGTGCAAGAGTGAAAAAGGGAGATCTACTCCACTATCAGGTGTATTTACACATAAAGCCCATGATGGGCTCAACATTTACGGATATAGCCATATGGGTCTTCTACCCTTTCAATGGGCCGGCGACGGCCAAAGTTGAGTTTTTCAACATCTCATTAGGGAAGATAGGCGAGCATGTTGGCGATTGGGAGCATTTGACCTTACGAGTTAGCAATTTCACAGGGGAACTGTGGAGGGTTTTCTTCTCGCAGCACAGCGGGGGCACGTGGGTGGACGCTTCCCAGCTTGAGTTTGAAAATGGAAACAAAGCAGTGGGCTATGCGTCATTGCAGGGGCATGCCTTGTATCCGAAGGCAGGGCTTGTTTTGCAAGGGAGTGGCGGAATAGGAATAAGGAATGATACAGCCAAGAGTAAGAAGGTATTGGACACTGGACAAAGCTCTTTATTAGTCTCGGCTGAGTATTTGGGGTCGGCTGTGACTGAGCCACCATGGCTCAACTACTCTAGGAAATGGGGTCCAAACATTAGTTATGACATTGCGGACGAAATCAAAACGGTGGAGAAACTTTTGCCTGGAAAGCTCAAATCTGCTTTTGATAAATTCGTAAAGAGTCTACCAAATGAAGTATTAGGGGAAGAAGGGCCTACAGGTCCCAAGATGAAGAACAGCTGGACTGGAGATGAAGTTTGACTCACACACACACTTTCCTTTAAGTTTATGTAAGGTTATTTGGGCAATATCAATTTCATCCTCTTTTGCCAGTTTAGCATGCATTCCACCTCAATGTAAAAAATAACATACAAAAGAAATAAAAGGGTGGGTAAGAGTGCAAACAGTCAAACAATATGAGGTAGAATAATTTTTGATATATTTTCATCCTTTAAAAGGAGGTATTTATAATACAAGTGTGTAAACTCTAGTAGGGTTATACAAGAAAATAAATAAACTCCTAATTACACGAGATTTGTACAAAAGAGAAAGAAATAAAATCATAGTATAATAGGAAATAAATCTCCTAAGAGAATAGGAAATAAATTCTTGGTTTCAAAAAAATATTAGTCACCCCTATAAAAATTCCTTGTTCCTTCTTTGATGTATCCTCACCACCCTTCTTAATACTTACTTTGTATTTATGGAATCATAGTTATGTATATGGGCAAATGTCAAAGTGATGAGAAGGATGGTGAGGATCCACTTTGAGTTAAAGTGGTGAGGGACCTCAAACCAAATAACAGGATTCATGCAAGTTAAAGAAAATCTAGCTAATGTTATTTAGATTCTATAAGATCCACAAATGGCATGTCATAGGATCAACAACTTTATTAGACGACATGCGTTTTTAAGTTGTTAGAACCTACGCAGAAGCTGGGATATGCAAAAGGCAGAACCTTACGCAGAGCAAAATTTGCGAATGGTATGTTTTCCTATAAGCTTTTTATGTCATTTGGATTCTCAAGGTAAATTTTAGGGTAGTTTTTTTTGGGCCTTTGGCTCGGCAATTGAAGTCATAACCCTTACCCATGGGCTATATGTGCGACTTCATTGCTACAATACAAACCCAAATAACTTTTTTTCGTAACTTTTCTTCGTTTTTCTAATTATACAATCAACAATGGAAAAGAGAAAGACGAACTTAAAATATTGGGTATGAAAGTAAATACCTTTAATTACTTGAGTTACAATGAAATGATAACTTTTTGTCGGACCCAAAAAGAAATAAACTCGTCATTGGGTTTCTAGTACTAGATATGCCGACATGTTTTGTTAGAAAAAAATAATAATTGAACTTGCTCCTCACCACAGAAGATTTCGATGAGAAAGCTAAGTTCAAACATCATCTCCTGACAACATTTATGGAGCAGATGGTTCTTTGATAACCTTTGATTTCTTTTACTTT
Source organism: Prunus persica (assembly GCF_000346465.2). Lineage (NCBI taxonomy): Eukaryota > Viridiplantae > Streptophyta > Magnoliopsida > Rosales > Rosaceae > Prunus > Prunus persica. The sequence continues at coordinate 19,633,301 of NC_034016.1, forward strand.
GTAATAGATATTAACAACCAATGTCAAACTTGTTTAGGTTTATCAATCGGGAACCAACTATATTGAATATGACCATAATTTATGACCATATATCAACATTCATTTGGGCCACCAGAAGAACCAAAACTACACAGGAAACATGACCAAGCATGAAGCGACTTGAAACCGAACCGCTAGAAGAGCAATGTGCAGGACTGATGCATACCATAATTTTAACCATAAGGAATTCATAAAATAGGAGAAGATTGTGAAAAACAACCAGCCCCTATACAGCATCTCACCTAACAATACCTTTGTACACTCAGACTTCACAAGACTATACAAGACCAAAGCTCATTACACCCATAAGCCTGCAGATAACCATTTTGCTGAAACACAAATTGTGTTAAATAGCTTCTTTTAATTTGAAAGCACAAGCGAGGCTCGCTATACCCATGCAAGCTTCAGGTCTTTTGGGAAGCACGGATTCCGTCGAGACTACACCTCTGTGAGACCATTCCAAGAGGTTTCGAAATCAAACATAAGCATTCCTGGCTCTATAAAAGTAGGCTCAGGAGACAAGACATTTAGATGAGATGGCACAGAATCACTTGTTACTGCAGGAACAGACTGGTTTTCCAGTAGCCAGTTTAATTGACTGTCCAAACTGACATCAGCAATTTCATTAGACTGCTCCTTCACGAGAGATGGCACATATATAGGCTCGGTGCTTTGAATTTGAGAAGTTTCAACTGGCGGCGGCTGAAAAGGAGGCTGCTGAATTGGAGGATGTTGAATGCTTTGACTGGAATTGTCCACCCAACTATAGTTACAATCTGAAAAACCCATATCTGCGACACTTGCACATAGATTATCTTGCAAACAGATATTTTGGCTTGAATTCTGACTTTGATTCCCGTACTGATATCCACCTTGACTAGCATCCTGACTTTGATTCCCATACTGCGAGATATAGCTATCATTTTGCCTAAGATTGCCTTGATCAGGAAAATTTGTGTTAAAAACTGAATCAAAAATAGTGGCCCTAGGACTACATGTTTGGGGTTGGGAAGGCACTGTATTTCCAACGAATGTGGCCATGGGCTGGGAGGAGTTCTGATGCACGGTAGAAGGAACATTCTGCCACCTGAAGTGCTTTCTGTCACTTGATGCTGCCATGGGAGCGGAATTTCTGCCATATTGAGATGGACTGGTACAACTACTGTTATTTGCTGAACCAAATGTGGTTCGGTTTACTGGCAAGGTGCCACCAACAGCTCCTACTCTTTTGAACATTGGATGAGAAGAGACAAATTGAGGGCCTAAATTATCAATATTATGACCTCTGTTCCTCCCAACAACATTATTGCGTGCACCAACCAACTGCTTTGAAACTGAACACGGATGGGCTCGGTTCTTAGACAAAATAAATTCTGATTGGTGGCTTCTACCCGGGTTTCTGACGCTAGGCATAGTGCGACTGGTTGAGGAGCAAGCACGGATCGTAGTTGGCCTAGAGACCTGATTCTGTAATATAGAGCTAGGTGCCAACCGAATAATATTACGTGGTGGACCTTGACTAAGTTTAGGCAGAGCCGCAGGCAATTTTGGAGCTGGTGGAGAACTTTTCACTATCTTCGAATCCTTCCTCAATATTTTCCACGTCTCTTCTTTATCAGTGGCATGACAATGGCCAATGTTGGAGACTCCAGTGCCCCAATGTACACAGGGTGCCAGAGAGTCACAAACATAACAGTGACACTGCACATAAGCAAAAATAGAAATCAGAGCGGTAAACCTTCAACCTTAGACAAAGTAGGATATGCTTTGAAATTATACAAGCCATGGCTTGCATGAGTCAACTTACAAGGTCACAGTGCTTCTCATGCAGGGTAGTTTTGAAAGGAAACTTGGCACAAAGATGCCGTGGATGAGGGTAGTCTCTGCATGCTATCTGCAACCAAATTAAATAATGTCAAATAAAGATGGAAAATATAAAAAGGGTGCCTACATCTTTCCAAACAATTCAAAATAACATTGGATTCCACACTAACTGGTACTAGGATCCAACATATGAAAAATAAGTCTTAACTTAAAATATGATAAGGGGACTATCAAAGACTAAGTGGCCAAACAAACATATGCCACCAAAGAAAGCTAATCCAGAATAATCATAAATTAAAAAAATTCCCATGAGCAAAGGGAAACTTCTTCAAACCTTCGGAATTTCAACATCAAGGTCATCAAACACAATAAAAAGGGTTGTTCATTGTGAAACAACAAGAACAAGATAAAGTTCTACTGTTTCTGAAGAAAATACCATAGAAACGATATTTAGGAATAACAAAACCTCCCTTGATATGAGATCTCCCATGGACCCCAAATCAGGTTGTGACTGTTATTCATACCTTCTAGATCTAAACCAGTACCATGAGGCAGAACTACGCATCTCCATTGTAACTAACAACTTGATTTGTGCACCACTGTGAAACATTGTGTCTATTCTGTCAACAAGATGCCTTGTCACACCACAAAACCCCAGAAAATTACAGAAAACGACATGATCAATAACTACCAAAGTTGTGCTTCACTGAAAATTGGACCAAAGTCACCAAATTATGTCTAATTCATGTTGATGCATCCATAATAAATCTTTCCTTACTGAAAAAGTAAACAAGAAAAGGGGGAAAATGAGGCTTAGATTATTCTCTTTCTGCATATGACAATAACATCTAATTTGGTAAAGAGTTCTGCTTTCTTATCAGTCTGCATTAACTTCATGGCAACCAATTAAAGCAAAAACGAGGAGGAAACGAAACATAGTTCAGCTCACGCAGAAGAATAATTAAACTACAAGGCTTATTTTACAGCCTAATGCAACAGTTACCCTTCAGTTGAATTAATATCTTATAACTCCTCTAATCAAAATTAAAACAAGGTCCAGCATTTATTTCTCTTTCTCTAACTTCCACTTTTGAGTAACAAACCAACCAATGTAAATCCATCCAAAGAAAAAACAAACATTACACACTAAAAATTATCACTTTAAAAGATAAAGCCGGTTGATTTTATACCTGCCCCTTCTCCCCTACTACAAGCAACTCGTCGGAGTTGCTACCCGAATCATCCACTACCGAAACCGGCTTATCCGGGTCACCATCCAAGACAACGCAATCGTCGTCCACATCTGTCACCGGCGGTTTTGAAGACTTGGTCTTGGGCTTGATGTTGACCTCACTAATCACCACAACATCATCGGAATCGTCATCGTTTTCGTTGTCGATGCTGTCCATAAGTTCCGATATCCAATCGTAGATTGCCTCGTCTTCCTTCTCGTTCCGGCCCGATTCTTCGTCGGAGCTTATGTCGATTGGACCCGAATTCATCGCAAACAGAAATTCAAATTCACCGACTAGGGTTTGAAGGAAATCTGAAACGCTTTCTTCAACTGAAAAATTCGACGCATGAGGTATGAACAGATCATATGGGAAGCTAATGCTTGAGGCAAAGAAAAATGGGCAAGTCTTGGATTTCCTGGAAATTACTACACTGAAAACTTTTGGTTGGTTGGGAAATTTCCGTCTAAGTAGAAAGATGGGAAAAGGGCATAGGGTTTTGTGCGGGCGATATATAAATATTAGGGTTTTGAATTGGGTCGTCGAATTTTTCTGGCCGAAAAAAAAGGAATTGGATCGTCGATTTTGGCGGAGAGCTAGAGAGAGAGAAAAGAGAAAAACTGAGAGTGGGAAGTAGACTTCAAAGTCGTTTAACCTAGCCCGATGAGGGGGTTAGGGATATCGGTGGAATATATTGCGCTTCGGTTACACTTGGACATGTGGCCCAATTACGACTTCAAATGGAGTGTCGTTGATCAGGTTGGGCCATGCTTGCCTTTGTGGGGCATTTGAAGGAAGATAAAAATATGGGCTGCAAATAGTGAAGTCCTAATGGCATAATTGGGCTAGAACATGCCTATTGAACAAAAATGAAAAGTCCATTTAACTTTTTTTTAATTAATAAGGACAGCGGAAACGAACTTGATAAAAATCCGACTAAACTAAGAGTTTGTTGGTGAAAACCTGCTCTTTTTAAAAAATCAATATAATCAGATAGAGGTTATTTTTGAATGACAACGGTGGTTAGTGGTTCAAAAGATTTGTGGTCACTCACCATTGGATGTAAATTCAACGGTTCATTCACTCTTACACTCCTTTTAAGAAATTTTTTTGAACAGTTAGATTAACATCCAATAGTAGGTGACCACAATCTCTTGGACCCCTGTGGTCCAAGAGATCGAGGTTGTAGATTTTAAATGATATGATAGTAATTCTTTATATTTTTATACAAGTGATATTCAAAAATGGAAAAAATTCAAACATAGGATCTCGTATATAGGCTTATCAAGTTGTCTACCAAAAACATCATTTGTGTAACCTCCAAAAAACTCAATGGGAATTAATTGAAAGCTATGTGCCTACTATGTGAGTATTGATAATCTTTGATTTATTTGTGTTTAATCATCTCCTGGCTGTTGAGAGAATTGGAATCTTGCCAACCATAATGTCAATTAAATTGCACGAAATTCTTGAGACTGAATTTTTACACCCCTCAACTTGCATTGCGTAATCAGATTTCTTAGACTTGTGAGTAATAAGGTCATTCAATGCGGCATCCACTTTCTCAAGTTCATTCGTATCTGCAGTTTCCTCACCCTCACAGGATACTCTTTTGGGGCTGCACTAGCTTGGAAACTACAAACTGATGGAGCACTCTCGCTTTATACAACAAATTACCCATTGGATACTCGTCAATACACACTGAGTTGACTGAGGGCAGTGGTTTTCAGGTCATCTTTAACCAGTCTGGCTCTATTTACCTTACAGCCACAAACGGAAGCATACTTTATATTCATTCGGTACATTGTCTGTGTCAGAATCATTCATCACCTACCATTTCCTACTAACTGATTTTTTAATATCATACACATGCATATGCTGCTAGTGTTCGAAAAATCGGCCTAGGCGGATGTTTATAGCTTTGGCATTGTGTTATTAGAGATAATTTGCTGCAGAAAGCATTATGAAGCAAATATAGAGGATGAAGATCAAATGAGACTAGCTGATTGGGCATATGGTTGCTATAAGCAAAATAAACTGCAGATGTTATTGGAGAATGATAATGATGAGGCAAATCCAAGAAGATCCATCACTTAGACCGACCATGAAGAATGTCACACAGACGCTTGAAGGAACTGCTGAAGTCTTAGTCCCGCCAAATCCATCCTCATTATAGGTTTATCTAAGTCCTCACAATTATACGTGATTAATGTTCGAAAAACCGCTAAGCGGTAGGTATGGGAGGCGCCTAGGCCTTTTTTTAATTATATAATAATTATTTTGTATTATAAATTATAAATTTATACCAAAATAAATATAAATAAATGTGTATATATATATATATGTGTGTATATGAGAATCATTTGCTTTAATATAAAGCAGAGGGTTGAAATAAAAACACAATTAAGTTATGTTTTAGTATATGGGCTCAAGACAATAAGAGAACCTTGTTAAAATACCAGCCCATAAGTGAACACAGCGTTTCACTAACACTAGCTTCACCTTTTTTTTGGACGAGCCCTATCCTCACTTGTCTCTGATCTCTCCACCTCCATCACCTCCCATATCTTTCTACCTTCATCGTATCTCCTCTTTCTCTAACGAGTGGATAAGAAGCCGTCGTTGCCACTGGTTGGCTTGAGAAGAGTAGAGAAGCAGCCCCCGCCCAGGCCCGCCTAGACCCGCCCAAGTCGCCTAGGCTGATTTTTCCATGCTGCCATGCAAAATATAATGAAAATGGTCAAGTTTATAAACTGTTTGCCATAAAGTACTCCTCTAAACACTGGAGACATATGCTCCTTGCTCCCATGGCATTTGAACTAGCATATCCCTTATGCTTTCTACTTCTCCTTCTTCAACTCGCATATCTTCGGGTTCGTCCCTCATTGCACAGGATGATACATCTTTCTAGGCCTCACCATCTGGAGTATTTGCTTTCGGTTTCTGCTCAATGATGCAGCAGGCAAACGGATATGGAGTGTTGATTCTGCTGGCACTGTAGTTTCCTATGCAGCCATGCTTGACACAGGAAATTTTGTGCTGGCTAACCGAAATTCAATCACTTCTTGGGAGATTATTTGCTGCCGAAAGAATTATGAGGCAGAGATAGAGGATGAGATCAAATGACACTAGCTGATTGGGCATATGATTGCTATAAGCAAAAGAAACTGCCCATGCTATTGGAGAATGATGATGAGGCAATGGATGACTTGAAGAAGATGGAAATGTATTTGATGATTGCATTTTGGTGCATTCAAGAGGACCATGAAAGTCTTCAAAGGCTTATGCCTGGCCTTACGGGACATGACTATGCTTAAGACTTCTGCAATATAAAAGACTGGAAAAGACTTCATAGGAAACTCATCTAACTTACAAGAATATATCTCTAGGCTCATCCTCACTGCTGTGAATGCTAACTCTTTCTTACTCTCACTATCATGGGAGTTTTGTTTCCACTTATCCTTAAATCATTTGATATTTTAAAGAACTAATTGCGACAAAGCTCATTGCACATGAAAGAGGCTAACAAGGGCAGAGACAGAAAGCTTTGAAAACAATGAAAAATAATCGCGGAATGATCCAAAAAGACAAATCTCCATATCTGTCCATACACCGTGTATTTGAAGGAAATCATCATTTAGTTAAACAGATTTTTAGTACGCCGAACAAAGATTCAATTTGCACATACAAACAGCAAAAGAAATCATATCATACAACATTTGAATTTTTTTTGTGTATCAAGGGAGGACTGCATTTGTTTGTCATTTTAGCAAACTTATGTGGGCAGCAAACCAGAGCATAACACATTTCTATTGCATGGATTGTCGATGATCTTAAGGTACTGTAGCAAATGATGGCATTATATAAAGATATAGCAAATGATGCTCATCAGCAGTTTCACCATTAACTCCTTAATTATGTACCATGGCTTTTGAACTACCATATCCTTTTTTTCTTTTTACTCATCTACAGATACTGCCATTTTCAATCATTGCTCAAACTTACAACAACATATCTCTCATCACACATTGCAAAGGACAACAATAACTTTGTCTGGTGCTCACCATATGGGGAATTCGCTTTCGGTTTCCAAAAGATTGCAGTGATGGTGGCTTCATTCTAGCCATCTGGTTTAACAAAATACCCGAAAAGACTATTGTCTGGTCAGCCAATGGCAACAATCCAGTGCAACAAGGACCCACGGTTGAACTCACTACATGGCCAGTTGATGCTCAATGATATTGCAACAGGCAAACAAAAAAGGATTGCTGACTTTGGTGGTATTGGAGTTGCCTATGCAGCCATGCTTGACACAGGAAATTTCGTTCTGGCCAATGGAAATTCAAACAATTTGAGGGAGAGTTTTGACAACCAACTGATACCTACCAACACAGACTCTAATACTAAACAACACACTCCAGGATAGCTACATGGCGTCAAACTACTCACAAGGGAGGTTCCAATTTGCACTACAATCTGATGGAGCACTCTTGCTTTATACAACAAATTACCCATTGGATACTCCTAATTATGTCTATTGGTCAACACACACTGAGGGTAGTGGTTTTCAGGTCATCTTCAACCAGTCTGGCTCTATTTACCTTACAGCCACAAACGAAAGCATAATTTATATTCATGTGGTATATTGTCTGTGTCAGAATCATTCATCACCTTCCATTTCCTACCAACTGGTCTTTTAATATCATACACAAGCATATGCTGCTAGTGTTCGAAAAATCGGCCTAGGCGGCCGCCTAGGCGGAGCCTGGGCAGGTCTGGGCGCCTGGGCAGATCCTTCATCTCTGAGAGCTTTAGGCGGCATCGTGTGGTAAACTAAGCGAAGAAGATTTGGCTGGATCTGCTCCACGAGCTTGCGGCAGCAGCACTAGCTGATAAACGCGAAGAAGATGACCTAATGGAATACGCTAAAAATAGAATTTTAAATAGAATATTCTCAAAGTATAGCCGCATGGCTATTCCCTTTAAATAGCACAATCTTGATTTCTTTCTTAATTACTTTATTTAGTAGTTATGTTTTAATTATTATTTACTTAGTGAATAACTAGTATTTAAATTTTTTATTGAATTAGCAAATTTTAAAAAAATCATTACCATTTATTAAGTAATATAATTTATGAAGTTAATTAAAATATTTATTTATTCACTAAAGACAAAATAATTGAAACATATAATTACAGATGAAAGCAATTAACAATTTAGCACTTTCACGTTTAATAATGTATTATACACATACGTATGTATTTTGCAATAATACATCCATATTCTGCACACGTCTTAAAAAGTTAGTAAAGTTCACATTTTTTAAAAAGTTAACGTATACTACTCGTATTTTACAAGTATGTACATATTTATCATGTTTAATACACATATTTTTTACAAAAATTTCAATAAGACACACAAAATTAATTTATTATACACATAATTCTCACATATTATTGAATAAAAATATGAAAAATTCAAACTACACAACAAACCATAGAATATATATATAATAGTAAGGCAATAGCTCTTTTATCCAGCATTCCAGCTCTAATTGCCTGCCTGCCTGCCTCCATGGAGACGAGTTCTCTATAACTCTGCCCTGGAAATATATAAATTCAATGGAAATGATCAATGAATACAATATTTTACATTAAGAAATCAATTAAAATCATGTGGTCACATATTGCATGCATTTGAATTTTCCTGTGCTTTTCTTCATGAAATGCATTTATATATGCTATATTATAATCAGGGCGGAACCACAGCCAAGGCTGTGGTGGACTATAGCCTAGGGAAGTTTTGAAGAAAAATAAATAAATAAACCTATATCTATATGGCCCACTATAATAATAAACCAATATCTTTTTTTTTTTTTTGTTTTTATGTGTTTAAATTATCTATTACCTTTGACAAAAGGTTTTTGAATAAGAAAAAAAAAGCCTATATGACTCACCATCAACTACAACACATTAGGAAAATATTATTTTCTCAATTTTATTTTCTCAATATGTTAATCCAATTTTATTATTCTTGTGTTTACAATTAATATATATTAGTCTCTCTGCACGCGCTTCCGCGCATGCGAGGGGTTTTTTTTTAAAAAAATTTAAATTTATTTTAGAATTAAAAAAGATAATGGATATTTGTGTTCCATAAAAATAGGATCCATTATCTGAATTTTCTTTTAATTTTAATTTTTTTAATACGAAAAATTATGAATTTACCATATTATCCTCATTTAATTAATAATTTCAATTCTTAATGTTTGCATTAACCAAGGGCATTTTCTGGTATTTTGAATGTTTCACCATTCTCTGTCTTTTACTTTATATATATAGATATATATATGAAACTTAATTATTTATATTTTTGCACTTTGTATTTGTGAAGCTTATTCGATTGATGACAAGAAACTTTTAGGGATTCACACTGCAAAGGTAAGAAATTTAAAATAAAATAAAAATCATTAGATTTTAAGCTAAAAAATTTAATTAACTCACCTATTAAAAAATTCATAATTCCACCCTTATAATATTGCGGGTCCATTGCATAGCTCACATGTAAATGCAGACACAACAATTTATTATATTGCTAATTGATTTATTTATCAAATTGTGGGTATTATATTGCTAATCTGAATGAGACCAACTGGCATGTGGTCCTATTTTCATACGTAAGTTGAATGTGGATAATGGATTGATGGGCAAGCCAGACCAACCAGACCATCCGAAATATATACTTGTTTGGTAGTGTTTGATGAATTCTATTCATTTTTCTAGATACCAACATTGATCTCTTTCTTTCTTTTTCTTTCTTTTTTCTTTCTACCTATTGGGTTTCCTGTTGTGCGCTTGTGTACAATTACTTGGAACCATTTTTCGCAATGGGTTTTCAAAGATTAGCCGTATGCATCTGGCCATGATCGCCATGCATTATTAGGCAACAGTACTAACCATACACAGTATAAGTTAATCGATCGGTACGCAACTATTTAGGATTACTTACGAATCACGATTAGGTATCAAATTAACAACAAATGTACATCATTTTCCGTTTCATATGAACCAAATACGAGACTCTCATGTAACTAAATAAAAACATATATTGCCACGCCAAAAATTAATTGAAAGTCGTTAAACGTTATTATCAATGGAGGTAGATTGGCTTATGGATTAAAAATTAATAATCCTAGGTTCAATGTATGATCGGGATTAATCTCTTTTTAAGTACTTTTGGTTCTGAGAATCCTTCCTGCAAATTCACAATGGCTCGTTTGTATTTGTAATTTTGTAAGCGCCAAGTGCCAAGTGCCAAGTGCCAACGACTCCTTAGTCGCGCGCGAAAACTTGATTTTAAAATAATAAACAAGTACCGAGAAAACGCACGTGCTGATCTGTGCAACCTAGGAGGATTTCCCGCGACTAATTTAATTAAGTAATTAATTAATTCAATGCCCTAATGAACCAAATCACATTGGACGGTCCTGATCTATAGACCGTATTTATAATATGCATATTCGAGGGTCAGGATCTAAGGAGTTACGACGCGTTTGCATCATCAACGGCCTTTTGAAAGTAGGGCCCACTGTATTAACTGTTTGTCTGCTGAAAGTGGGGTGCTTTCTGTAGTGACACGTTGGCTTGGATGTCAAAGTCAAAAACACTTTCTCGTTATTGGAAGTTATTACGATTACGATTTTCTATTTTATAACTTTGATATAATTCAGTTTCAAGCCTTAAGGTTTGTGATAATATCATAAACACCCCCTATTTTTAGAAACATCACAGGCCGACCATTTTGTGTTCATACATAGTAATATAGTATGCATTCCCACGTCAATTATATGATTGTAGTAAGGTTGTCACACATGTTAGAACAAAATAAATAAATTTGTGTAATATTATGGGAGCAGTAAGAATTGGGGGGAAGATCAAAATGAGGTGGTCATATATTTACCAACGTATATCATTTTCAAACTGTTTTTTTATTATTTATTTTATAATAAGAATATACGATATTTGTACAACATACGAACGTTATAATCAAAAATGGCATATTAAGTTCTTAATTATTGGGATCTAAAATAATCATGAAAATGAGACCTCTATTTACATTGACATGAAAATATTGTCACACATTTTTCTTTAGATTAGAGTTCTTTATTTTTTAACATAAGCGTTATTGGATATAAGGTAATAATCAAACTTAAAATTTAACCAAAGATAAATATTCTTAATTATTTGAAATACACGCGACTTACGGAAATTTTCTTCGTTAGAGCTTAACAAATTTCATATATTTGGATTCAAAGATAATTGAACAAGCTCATATTATTTGTAAAAAAAACATGAATTTTCTTTATTAAAGTAAATAATGAAATTGAATTGCGAAATTTAGTTTATTGCGCGCCACGTGCAAACTGAAAAACCATGTATGGCGCGTTATGACATTATCTAAAACTCAGGGTGGTTTCTGATATTCTTTGAATTTCGATTTCTACCCGAGTTATTATTATTTTGTTGTTGGAAGAGATGTTATCATGTTCAATACTTCTTAACTTCCTTTTCTTTCTTCTCTTGCTAAAAAAAACTTCTCCTTTTTATACAACCCCTTTCTAAATTTAACAACTCTCCCTCTCTCCCCAATCTGAAGAACAACAACATCTTTCAAACCCAAAAACAGGTCCCAATATTTCTCAAATCACAGCCTGATTTTTTAATTTTTTTAAATTTTAAATTCATGTGTTTCATGGTATTTAATTTCCACATGCAGTTACCATCTCAATTATTCTCTTTATATTCTGTTTCGGTTACAAATCCATGAAGGCATTCACAAATTTTGAAATATCAAAAGTCATAAATGGTGATTTTGCACCTTTATTATCTGCATTATTGTGCTTATAGCAGAAGCTTTTAATTCATGGTTTTTTGCTTCTCATTGTATTGATATTTTTTCAGGGTCGTCTCCATTATATGCATGGTCAAAGTTCAAAACTTTCATGGAAATAGTGAAGTTTGCATGACAAAGGACATCAATTTGTTGATTGTCTGAGCAAATTGAATGAATTTGCGATCTGGGTTTTTGTAAAATCGAGGATCAAACACATTTAAGGAGAAATCCATTTCAGATTTTTTTGTCATTTGCAATCTGGGCATCCTTATTGTTGGTTGGTATGTTAAAGAAGTGGTAGGAAGTAGTGAAATGGGTTAAAATGGATGGAAAAGAAGATGGTGAAGCATACGAAGAGCAGGCTTCCTCGCCTATTCAGGTTTTGCAGGAGATATCCGAGGAGGCATTTAAAATGGCAGGGGAGACACTGCAAAACATGTACTCGGGTAATTCGAGCATGCCGCCATTGGCACCAGGGCATAGACGCTCCCAAAGTGAAGTTGTAACTACGAGACACCGGCGCAGTAACAGCTTGCAGAAATTGAAATGTCAAATGCAGAAGGCTTTTAAATGGGGTAGCAATTCGCGGGGGGATTTGCGATTGGCTTTCAATCCTGAGGTTTTGGCAAACCAAAAACGCCAATGGTATCAGCTTCACTCCAGATCAAAGGTGTTTTTCTGTAATTCTTGCTGCCTGGAATCCCACTTAAAAAGCTATATTCTTTATCAATTTATCTTGTGCCTAATGAACTAAAATTTATGATGATTCCATTCTAGGACCGTATAAAATTGTCGGAGCCAGATTCACTGTTTGAGCATTTTATTATCGCGGGGCTTCATCCTGATGTTAACCTTGAGGCTGTGGAGGGTGCATTTGTCAAGAGAAGGAAATGGGAGATGGATATGATAAACTCTGGAATAGTAGACCTTACATTGCTACAGCAGCGGGGACCTCCAATCCCAACATTAGAACCTCAGGTTGACTGCATAACTGCACTTGTTTCAACAGTAATTATGAATATGTTTTCAACACTATCTTTTTAACATTCGGATATGATTTTAGTCGTATTTTCGGACAATGCAATCTGTCCTGATGAGTTTTCCTTGTAGATACAAATAATTTTGAAGTTCCTCAATAGAAATACATCGGATCTTAGTTCATAAAGGAGAAAAAGAAAGAGACTTTGGATCCATTATCTAACATTTCGGAAGATTTTTACGTACTGCATAAATAGGCAGTCATTTGTGGTTGTCTTCTGGCATGTGATGATAATATACTTATTTTCCAAATGTGTTTACTGGATCCACAGATACTTTTTAAATATCCTCCTGGGAAGCGGCTAGCAATGCGTTTGAAAGATTTAGCTGCCTTTTGTTTTCCTGGAGGGGTTAAGGTTTGATATTACTCATTTTCCATGATGCTAAGTTCACTCATTAAACTTATATTCATTTAACACTTTGTTGTATTGATGTAATTCTAAATGATTCTCTTGAGTGGATTTTCATGATACAGGCACGGTTAATGGAGAAGACTCCTTCACTAAGTGATTTGAATCAAGTTGTTTATGGACAGGTGCACACCAAATCATGTATCTTGTACTCTGTGACATATTTATTTCTCACCCCTTCAAAAACCTCCTATTTTTTCCCATCTATCTAACACAACTTCTTGTTTGTTGGATAGTTTGCATCTGTAACAATCTTTTGCAGTAGTGGGTTCTGTATAACAAATCAACATGTGAAGAAAAGTAGCGATTTTAACCTTTTCATCGTATTCTTGTTATATTTCTTCATCTACCTTTTCCTATTTGCACAAACAAAAACAAGTGAGAAAAAGAAGAAGAATACAAAGCATAAAGGAGGTGCCACATAATTATCTTTTTCTTTGTTCTTCCTTGCTCATACCAGAACCTACGTCTAAACTGTTAGGAAGTGAGACACAATGTATATTAAGCTAACACCCTTTTCCACGTGCAGTCCATACTGCGCCTGGATAGGCAAACATACATGTAGATAGAGAAACATAGGTGCATCCCCAACCTGCACGTTGCAAACTAATAAATAAGTGGGGAACATGGATATGAGGTTTAGAACATGGGACCTCTGGGAGATAAAGCTCTGATATTTGATACCACCATTGAACCTTGAAAGCTTAAACTATTAGGGAATGAGCCAACAATGTTTATCAAGTTAAGATGATCTTTGAAAGCTCTCCTCTTTGTCATCAAGTTAGCCTACTGAAACTCTTTCTCAAATATTTAGGTCGGTACCTTGCCTTTTTCGACAGTCCCAATAGAATTTACTTTTCAGAGTGGAAGCAAAGATAGCAACAATGTTTGGGGCTTGATTGATTTCAAACATTTATTTTTAACTAAACAAAACTGATCTTGTTTCTGGAATAGTCCTAACTTTTATCAATCAGATATATCCTCGTGAAAAAGTGGGAGTCATATCCATTTGACTTGCCACTTCATGTTTTATCTCATTATTTTTTGATTAACTAATGCTATATTAACTTATAAATCTTTAACACAGATAGCACTCTAATTAGTTGATATTCTCTTCAGGAGCATTTAGGCAAAGATGATTTAGCATTTATTTTCTCACTCAAGGTATCTTATGTCTTTATTTGTTGTCCCTTTTGAAGATTTATGCTACCTTCTTGCTTTCGCAGTGTGCTATTTATATATGTTTGTAGCACACATGGTTTCTGAAAGTCATCTTTGTGCCCTTTGATCAGGTGGCAGACAATGCAACACTTTATGGTATTTGCCTACATGTGTCAGAAATTGTTCAGAGGCCTCCTGCTATCTTAGGCATCTCATCCCCTCATCCTCATTCATCTGGAGGACTCTTCCGTTTTTTGGTTTCTGCACCTCGATGCTACTGTGTGCTATCCAGGGTTCCTTCTTTTGAGTTACATTACGAGATGCTCAATAGGTAATGCGATGGAATTTTAATTTCTCTATAACCTGTAAATATGGTATAGACATTTCAAATTCATTTTTTATCCTCACAAAATCAATTGCTGTATTTTACTTGGATGCAGTATCATTCAAGAGGAGCGTCTGAATCGAATAACACAATTTGCTAGTGAAATATCCCTCCATGATTATGTTCCTACATTGCCCAAAGTACATGATGAAATGAATGATCATGATGATTCCCCTCATAAGGAGTCATTTTATGATTGGATGGACTCTGCAATACCTGTTGACAGTGCACTAGCCTTTACGGCTGCGGGTGCAGGAATTAGATCGGATGATGAGACTCCACCTTCTTCACTCAAGATATGGGAACCTCAGTCCCCTGAAAGTGTTACTGCTAGTGAGAGTTCAGATTTTAGTCAAGTACGGTATTTAGACAAGGATGGTAGAAAGGATTCACAATGTTCTGATGACTATGGTTTTGAGGCCATAGAAACTCACTCGGAGACTTCAGAAAGAATATATGGAAGCTATGGAAATGGCCACACTTCTCCAGAGGTTGGGCCATCTTTCTCCTCCAGGAATCGCACATTGGAGAGTCTTGGGAGTTCTGAATATCTATTTAGGTGGTAAATATATTGTTATCTTACTATTTGGTTTATCATTTTGTGCTTAAGACATAAATTAATTGATTGTTTTCAGAAATGGCCATACTTCTCCAGAGGTTGGGACATCATTTTCCTCCAGGAGTCGCACATTGGAACGTCTTGGGAGTTCTGAATCTCTATTCAGGTGGTAAATATATGGTTATCTTACTATTTGACTTGTCCTTTTATTCTTAAGACATAAATTAGTAGTTTTTCTTTTACCCGTTGCTCTGTTGGTATATATGATGTTACATGGGATTCAGTAGTTCTTGAAACATTTCTGTTACTCTTATGCGGTCATTTGGATATACCCATTTATAATTTCTCTCTCAATTCTTTATGGCATGTCAAATAACTTAATGATTCCCATTTGTCTAAGTACAACTTCAATAATCTATTATTATCTTTGGCAGTCCAGCTAGAAGCATGGTATCAGAGGATGACGACGATGACCTTTTCTCAAATTGTGAGAAAGAGTTTGGTGATGAATTGATAATGGAATGGGCTAGGGTGAGTTTATCAATTTTTATCAATATCTTCGATGTTTACACAACTTTTTTTTTCTTTCTATGTAAGTGATATTTTGAATTCCATATGACAGTTATTTTTGTATAAACTCTCTATGATAGGAGAATAAGAACGATTTGCTACAGATTGTTTGTGGTTTTCATGCTCTGCCTCTTCCCCAACCAGGAAGTGAACTAGCTTTTCAACCTCTTGAACATCTACAGGCTATTGAGTATAGGCGACCTCCAGTTACTGCCCTTGGTTTTGATGAAAAAAGTTTCGATTCGTTTGAAGATCCTGGGGTATTTGATTAATTACTCATTGTTCTTAGGCCACTCTCTCTCTCTCTCTCTCTCTCTCTCACACACACACATACACACACACACACATACACACATATTTTAGCATTTTATAATATTCACTCAACATTACTTCACCTGGTTAAAGGTCAATGCTAAATTGGCTGCTGCTGAGGAAGCTTTTGCACTATCACTATGGACAACTGCTACAATTTGCCGAGTTCTCTCCCTTGAAAGCGTAAGCTCAATTGTTTTGCTCAAGTCCATGTTAAATTTGTTTTATTATATGGTTCAGATTTTTCTTCTTCTTCTGTAGTAACTAATATATCATCATGTCACGTAATGAGTTTCTATTCTTTCCTATGTGATCAATGTTTTCTCAATATAAGTTTCACAGGAGGAAAATAACACAGCCAGTGAAAATTTGTTTATAAGGCCAGAAATCCCCAAAGATCTAACATAGAAAAAGAATAACTAGACAACCTGTAACTGTATTGATGTGAGCCCTCCATCTGGTAGGATTTTTATCATTTTCAAATTTGAATGGAAACAAGGAAAGCTACAAGGACTGTACAACAATTCTTGCTCCTGTGACCTTTGTAACACAAAGTAAAAGTGCCGTATAAAGCCAAAACCTTCGAGGAAACACCACAACTCTAAAGATAGCCCAATTTTGTGGACAATTATCATCTTCGTATGGCCATCTGAGTTAAGTCAATTGAGTGAGACTAAAAGCAACAATGGTACCACCACTGAAAATGACGTTCATGCTTTAGCTTATCTCATTTTCATGCGATTTACCTCTTAATAAGTTGGTAGATAAGGTACTTAGATACAGAAACAATATGGAGAACTTGTTAGCATAGTTCTTCTGGAAATGCTTGGTACATGATCTTAAGCCTTCACATTTTGACCTAACAGTATCTTTGAAAGTGGGCTGATGTTTGTGGTCAAGAATGTACCCGCTTTTCCCCAGCAAAAAGAAAGTTTATTTTGTCCCCCCAGTAAATCTTGTTGTCTACTTTTGTTAATTCATAACTGGTGTTTTTTTCCAGATTTTAGCGTTGGTTGCGGGTGTATTACTAGAAAAACAAGTGGTAGTAGTGTGTCCGAATCTGGTGAGTTAATCTTTGTATTGGAATTACTTTGTCAATCCTGAGAGCAATTTTTTTCTTCTTCATATTTTGACCATTTGACACTTCACTAATGCAGGGTGTGCTATCAGCTACAGTGTTATCTCTCATTCCCATGATTCGTCCATTTCAATGGCAGAGTTTAATGCTTCCTGTAAGCTCAATATTATTAGAGTTCTGCATCTACTTTAATTGGTTTATATATGTGAGTTTATGTGTACTTTAACGAAACTTGGGAAGTCTGAGTTCTTAAATATTTAATGGGAAAACTGTTCTGGGGTTTTATCGTAAATAAAGTTTGTTAGTTTTAAACCCCTTCAACAATACTGAATTTCCACCAATGAGGATTACATGCATAAACGATGGTGCTTTGTTCAGTATACATAAATGCTTCCTAATACACTGACTTCACTCTTGGATTTGTCCTGTCCTTGTATTACACACACACACACACACACACACACACACACACTGTTCTTTGATAATATTGTTTCGTCTCGGATGGTCGTTTACCAAGTATTCTATAGGTGCACTAGTACTTCATTATGGACATTATATTTTCTTAAGTTTCTTCAATATTCTTCAGGTTCTACCAGGGAAAATGCTTGATTTTCTTGACGCCCCAGTTCCGTTTATTGTGAGTTTCATCCCATATTAATCTTCGTACTTGTATCTTTTGTTATGTGTATTCCATTGCATTTTGTTGTATGGCTAGTTAAGTTTAAGGCTTGATTAAACTCAGTTGATTGCTTTGATTGAATATTTACCAAACCAGAATTCTATAGGGGATGCCAAAGCGAAATGCATAATATTGCTTTGCTTGGAATTCTATTTTGTTCCTAGATTATATATAGGAAATACTTACTTACTTCTAGAAAATTCATGTCACTCTAAGTTCGAACTTGAATTTCAGGGGTTGAAAGAAAATGGTACCATTGTTTCCAGTTTAATTTCCTTTTTGCTCTTATCATTTTGCAGATCGGGATACAACAAATTCCTGCAGATCTAAAGAGGAAAGCATGGGATCCTGTTCAAGTTAATGTGCAAAAGGATCAGGTTTCTTATTTTAACTTTTTTCCGCTAACTTTTTTCCTCTGTCAAATATAGATGATCTCTAAAACACAATGGAAAGATTTTGTTTTTGAATTTTTGCATGCTTGAGAATCACACAATTGAAATTGATCATTCTAGAACTGATGAAATTTTGAAATTTGTTGCAGTTTATAAGTTTCCTTTTGGACTAAGAATGTCTTTTTGTCTTTGGGTCGAGGACTACCAATGTATGCGCTTCAAATTGTCTTTTTTATTTTATATTTTATAAGGATGAAAAAACATAAAAATTTCTGTGGTCTTCCACCTTGTATCTCTTGCGAACTACGGAATGCTCAGTTTTCCTTGCAACTACTTTGATGCAATTATGATGTATTTTATAGTTTTCAATAATTACCCAAAAATTTGCAAACTAAGAATAATAAGTATCCTTGCCGTTACTTTATTGCTCATGCAGGTGAAAATGTGTCATTTGCCAACACTTCCAAGACATAAAGATCTAGCCTCTGAACTAGGGCCCATCCATGCTAGACTGTCACGTGAAGGTTCATTTGCTAAAAAGCATCCTGTATATAGGTGCAACGAAGTGCAGGTTTACTGTCATACTTGCATGCTTACTGCTTCTGCTCGTGATTCTGATGGATTTACACTAACAAAGAGTGATGTTGCAAACTTCACTCTCATACTTGCATGCCTACTGCTTTTGCTCGTTACTTGTATTATGGAAAAATGTTTTAGACTCTATAATTAAAGGCCTGGGGTCATCCCGTAGCTAACGAGTGCAAAGAGAGTTTTTAAGTTTTCAATAATATGGTTATGATACTTTTCTAAGCAGTTTCACTCTTTTATGTTTCAGGTCGAAGCTGCAGGTCAGTTTTTAGACGTCATGAAGAACTACTTGGAGTCACTTTGTTCTGAGCTAAGGTCTTATACAATAACGAGTGTACAATCAAACAATGACAGGGTAGAGAAATTAATGCCATAGTTTCTATATTCCTCCAAATCTTCAATAATATATAACTGTAAGTAGCTAAATATCACAGAAGACCTGGCTTATTATACTTTTTTGACATGTAAATTTTTTCCTGTCTATTCAGGTTTCTTTACTTCTTAAAGATAGCTTCATTGATTCCTTTCCTAGCAAGGACCGGTCATTTATCAAGGTAACGTGCAATTCTTTCTAAATGTCTCATGCATATTTCATTACATTTACTTATCTATTTAGGTTAAGTTGTAGTTGAAAGCGGTTATTTTATCACCTTTCTATTATTTCATCTGCAACTTTTGGCTTCTACAGTTGTTTGTAGACACACAAATGTTCACTGTTCTATCGGACTCTCGCCTGTCAAGCTTTGAGAATGGTGACCCCTAAGTTAAACCTTTTACAAGTTTAAGTGCATCGTTGTAAGATTCCAAGTTGGAACTCAAAGATTTTCTCAAGGGTAATGGCTTCTGCAACAGTTGACGAATCACAAGGCACAACTAATTCAGAGTGAAGGGGCGGAATGGCTTATGGTCCTTTTGGTGATGGCCTGTCCAGGAATTTGCCAACCTAATATGGTTACGTCACTATCTCTTGCAAACTGCTGGCTAAAGCCTGCGGCAAATACTTTGTAACATAAGTTATAGTCAAAATTGCAAAATCCCCACACCACCATCTATTGTAGTGCACACACTAAAGGATCATAATCCCAATTATTTTATGGGATTTTATGTTGGATCTATAAGAAACTTCCATGTCGTTCAAAATCTTGTAAATGTCAATAGACAAAACATAGTATTACGAGACTCTTTTTCTTATCAAATATGTTTTAGCCGCTGATGCTTAACTTGTTATTGCCATAGGTAAATGTGAATTGCATCGAAATACATTTCCCTAATTTTGAGGGCAGGATAATCTCGACTATTTTCAATGAATTGCGAGGCTGAGCATAAACAAAAAACCTGATTTCAGTAAATGTAAACACAATTGTAATATAGCACATACCCTTGTATTATTTGTTTTACATGCAAACACAGTTTCCAACCCCCAAAAGAAAAATGTTTCCACTAAACCTGCTCTTCATTTTGATCACATATACATTGCCATAGTCTAATTTCTGAGGGCAATGTGGCATCGACCGCATTTCTGTTTACATTTACATTGTCATTTGATGCAGTGGCTAATGTCATCGGTTAATTCTTGCATAAGCACTGTACAGAAGTAAGGTGTTATGCAAGGGCTGCCTCAAAGTAGCCTCTGGTTTCTGCCCTGTTACAGCAATTGCGTTTTCTAGAAATGGCAACATTAATCAAATCATTTCTCTTCATCCTCGGAGTCCGATTTTGCAAAAACTGTTTCGGGCTGGGTTTGTGCATAAGCTGGAGCAATGTACTTTGGATCTTTTGCTGCAACATCCGCAAACTTCAGTATGGCTTCTCTGGGATCTTCCTCCATCCAAGTCTCCTTGATCATGCCCCCTTGCTGAGACGGCACTCAAAGGATGAGTATCTTTTCTACAGTTGCATTAAATTTGGAAAGAAAAGATAAATAATCAATGGAGAAATAACCATTACCTTCATAAGGTACTGGGTCAATAAGCTTCCTTTACTTGCGCCTACTCGTCCACCAAAGCCTGGGCCTGTCATGGGAAGTTCAGGCTTATGGGATTTCAGTGGGTCCTTCAATGTTTTCTCTCGCTCACGCTTACGGCTTGGTTGATCTCTAAATAAAGGTAGAGCATGAGGGTTGTGAATCACTGGTTTTGCCTCAAAATCGTCAATAGATTTTTTCCTTGGAGCACGTGCAACACAAACAAGAGCTCCTTTTTCACTAAGGGTTGGATCATATAACACATGAGTTCCTCCTTGGCTTTTATCTCCTGCTGTTGCAAAGATCTTCACAAACAAAGGCATGTGAGACTTTTCATTTTTTACTTTTGGAAAATCGAAGGCATGTAATTATGAGTATACTTTCATTCTTCATTTATTGTGCATGCATGCGTATGAATGTGTTCAGTGATTCTCAATAGGTCAACAAGTGCTTCAGAAAAATGATAGATTAAACAAGCATGTTATTATTGGGAGTTTACCTGATTGAGTTTTGGGTGCCAAGCACACTGTACAACACTACAGGTGGGGGATATCCCAACTTTTGAAACAAGTTGAAGTTTTGCTCGATCGAAGAAGCATAGCAAACCTCCAGTAGTGCTCTCCCTTTCGACAGATGTTCCAGTCAAGAAGAGTTGCTCATCAGGACTAAATGCTATATTAGTTTGGGCATAGTTGTTTGGGAGATCATCAAACACCTTAAGAGGATCCTTCATCTGACGCAAATCCCAAACCTGGTCCACATGTAAATTAGAAGGGAAACACACAACAGAAAGAAAAAAAAATTCTGACTTAGTCTGATAATAAACAGCAGTATACTCCTTACTCATGTAATTCATTACCTTCAATGAACCATCAAGGCTTCTTGATAGTAAGATTCTCCCATCCATAGAAAACTTAAGTGCAGTAATATCATCTGAATGACTGTTTTGAACATGTATATCTGGCCTGCTTCCCCATCCAGGCTTAAGGTTCCATATCTGTCAGAATGATACATGTTATGTGAGAAGAGGCTGATGGAAATAGCGTTAAGTACAATAACATCATAAATCTATCTATCCAACCAATGCAAACTTCCATTTTGGGGTGGGTGAGACCTAGTGAGCTTTTTTAGTACTAAGCCCATTTGAAGTAAGAGAGATTCAGCCAATACCTGTATAGAACCATCTCCTATACCACCTGCAATGCGTTTTCCATCACGATCCCAGGCACAAGTGGTGACCGGAATTCTTCCAGGCCTTGCAAGTTTTGGCTTGATTACCTGTTCATTGAGGTATTGCATCATTTAGTTTGAAGCATCAAGTTCGGTAATATACCTTCTCATTAATTTAAAAAAAAAAGTAAAACAGAGTATCCACAGTAGAAATCATTCTAAAAGGCAAAGTAGCATTATCGGATCCAGGATCAATAATCCAATTTACTATTACATAAAGCACTTGCAAATTCTGCAGAGAACTAAACCATTTTGCTAGTCACACAGTTATGCAAGACAAACGAAACCAATATTATACAAAAACATATCTTAAAGCAAGACCCAAAACAATAACGAACCTGTTTCTGAGTTTTGAAGTCATTGACATCCCAAATACGCAGTGATCCATCCTCGGATGATGTCAAAATGGTGTCTTTAGTTCTAGGGTGCCACTCTCCACAAGTCAATCCAGAAATGTGGCCCTTGGTATTCTTGAGATCACGAATATACATGTCCCCTTTTACAAACTCTCCCAAAGTAAGCCCATCGCGGTCATAAATCTGAAAATTTCACACAAAGACGAAAATGGTATAGGAAATGCAAATGTCCATTACGCGCCAATCTCATATACACAACCAAAATCAAAGAAAGCAAAAAATAATAACAAAATTCACACAAGAAGATGTTGATTAAGAGCACCTTCGCTTGAGCTGAGCCTGTAACACAGAGAAAACGATCGGCTGTTGGACTCCAGCTTATGGTACGAACTTGATGACCTTCAGATGGTTCGAGCTGCCTAAAAGATTGCAACTTTGAATTCATTCCTTGGAAATCGTACATTCGCACAGAATAGTCATAGCTACCGGAAACAACTCTAGACCCAGTGTGATCGACGGCGAGGGCCGAAACGACCTTGGTATGGCCCTTCAGCACAATCTCATTGCTTAGCGGAATCCGATACCTATTCTCCAATTTTGAATCCGAATCAGAATCCGAATCCGAATCGTCCATGTTGGACCCCACCGGCGGCCTCGGCGGTCCAATCATCTCGCCATCGTCGTCGTCACTGTCGGCAATCTCAGATTGTGGCGGCGGAGGCGGCGGTCCAATCATGACATCGCCATCCCCATCCTCATCGTCTGCAGGGCTAGGTTCAGGATTAGGGTTAGGTTTAGGGTTTTTGGGGGCGCGGAGGGAGGTGAGCCAGGTTTGGGAGGAGGAGGAGAGAGAAGGGAGGTCGTTGGTTTTGGTGGAGGAGGGTTTTTCTGGAGGATTGTTAACGGAACGACGAGTCGTGTTGTGAATGGCTTCGAGGGAGGTTTGAGCCTTGGATTGCTTGCCAAACGTGAGAGGAAATTCAGCTCTGATTCCGTCGTATATCTCTGCCTCGTCATCCGCCATTGGAATGTGTCTCTCTGCACTGTGCTTCTTCTCCTTCTTTTATCGATGTCCAAAACGTCGGCGTTTCTGGTGTTTTCCGACGGAGACTGGTTTATACGTGTCCAAGCTCTACCGCCATGAATTTTAAGATTTCGTTGCTGTTTGCAACTTTGCCGCGAGAGAAAGAAATAGCCGGTGGGTTGGGTTGGCCCAATTACTGTCCCATTTTGGACTGAGCCCAATTTTTGAAATTTTATTTGGACACCCAGTCCAAATTTACGGTATTCCAATCCAATATAGATTCTTTCACATGTGACAACTTCCATATAATTTCTCTCTTCATAATTCCAACAGTCCTATAGTTTAGATTATTAATTGTACTTAAAAATAAAATAAAAATTCAAAGTCCTAACTACGATGTTTTGGAATTTTCGACCCAAAAAAATGATGTTCAGGAATTACAAGTCTTCTGTGTTCCACAGCTGCTAGACCTTTCACAGTTGTTGCCACTCAATGGAAGCCTTAATTTTTTTTTATATCTTATATGGCCAAGTGAAGTCACACCCTCCCTCAACACGAGAGCAATTTATTTTACCTTCTTTTTTTTTCTTTAGCAAAAGTTAGTACCATCATTTTCATCTTTGCCATTTCAAAGACTCAAAAATAAATCACAGAAAAGTGTAGCAGTTTTTCGACAATCCAAATCTCAAATCGTACCATTCAACTTCAGTACATCAAACTCAAAGCCTTGTATTTGATAAATAGCAGCAGCATAATCTGTAGATAACCTAAGCATTGTACTAACTACAAGCATACAAATTCAATAGACGACGGAACTTTTCTTTTGAGGTACTGCATAGCGTGATCCCTTACCTCTTCTTCCTCATCGACTACTTCAACTCCTCTGTCAATTCCACTAGGATACCTTTCAACAGGGTACTCAAAGCGCTGGACTGGATCAATAATAATTTTCTCCAGGGCAACAAGACTCTTTATTAAGTACAGGACATGTTTAACAGCAGATTCACGACCACGATACCCTACTATTTCCACAACCTTGAGGCAATGATGGGGGCATGCAGAAGCTTTCTTTACTTTTCCCATGCCTCCTTCGGGGTCACTGTAATCCAACTGCACCGAGGAAACAATTTAGTCTACTCCCAACAAGAACCAGACGGACCATCAAAAGTCTAGTAGAATGTTTCATCAGCATCTTTGCAAAATTTAACCCTTTTTGTTTTCTGTTTATACTTTTCAATCTTCACAATTGGCAATGGAGATAATAGGAGATGAACAAAATCAACCTAAGTGCACAAACATCTAATATACCATATTTTACCATGTAATCCACCTGAGTACTACAAATACATACCTTCACCGCAAGTCTCTGCAAGCAAGGAAATGCCTTCAAGAAATAGGTTAAATGATGAAGAGCCCAACGATGATCTGCTTCAACTATTAATTCCAAATGCTTGAGATTTTCAGAAATAGGAAATGCACGTTTCTGATTGTAGTACTGAAAAACAAAAATGAAAAAGAAGAGTAACGAACTACATAATCCAAACAGAAGAAAAGAAAACCAACACATTATAACTACATGCATTTACTAACCACTTCACAAATATCCAGCATGAGAGTCTCCAGCTGAGGAAGACAGCATGAAAGTTGGGTAAAGGGAAGATCTATGGATGTAGGGTCGGCAGAAATGGATACCTCAACAAGAAAAGGTACATTACTGAGAACCAGGTTTATCTCCTGCCCTTTATAAATAAATGAAACCAGGTTTGCGTCACAAATCTCAATACTTTTAAGGTGCAAGCAATGCTCTACTACTAAATACTTCAATGCAACCGATGAACCACCAACTCTTACATTAACCAAACTCTTGGTACGATGCACTGCTAATCTTTCAAGACCTGGATAGTTTGACAAGAAGTATTCAAGAACGTCATCAGTCACATCAACACTTCTGAAATGAAGAACTTTGAGAAACTTAAATCCAATGTCGTATCCACAAGAGTGTAGGTTTGGAGTGTAAGGATACAAGTGCTCTTTCCCGAGACCTAACGGTTTGCTGGGAAACATATACAAATTTTCGGCAGCAACACCTCGATTTAAAAAGAAATCCAGCTCAAGTATTTCAACACCCTTTTTCATTGCAAATTGAATCCATTTATCAATGGAACTTGTAAACTGACCATCAAGTCCAAAGCAAGCCTTGAATTGTTTGATTGCGCCTCTGTGCTGTTCCGCAACATGATCCACCCAATTGACATATCTACAGCTTTCCAGGTGTTGCAACTTTGTCCGGCTGTGACGAAAGCGGAGCCTATTTCTATGAAGATGAAAGTTAACATCAAAGTTCAGAGTCATAGTAGACATCCACACACACTGCCATCGCCTTGAAAGGGCACTAGTAGCTCCTGCGTCCTTCAGCGGCAAGAGAGACAATATGCTAACGAGAATTTCATCTGGCGTCCCGCTGATGCGATCCACCAAGCTGTTCTCACCATTATTTTTCTCTATCTTTCCCAAGTTCAGTTTCTCATTTTTTGGCCCGTGTCTGTCTCCCAATTTGTACTCACTCTTATTTCTCAATTTCCTTCCCAAGTGCTCTTCCTCATCAAATCTGCCTCTCTTTCCCAAGCTGTACTCATGCTTCTAATAGGTAAATCCGACAAAAGAAGAAAACAAATCATAAAAATAGTAAGGACTGAGAGATACTATTAAATGTATGTTACAAAAATCATAACCAAAATAACCATTGTAACAATAAGAAAACAAAATCAAAGTCCACATTCATATCAGGCCAAGGAAAGAGAGGACGCAAATTTATGCGCAAGTTAGATAAGTGGTAAAGAAGAACGACGCAATAGTAAACCAATTTAGATATGAGAGATAATAAAAAGTATTTAGGAAAGGTGCAATCGTTATAATGGTTTGACTACTGGGAAATAAAAAATAAGCAATTCTCAAACCAACTGGATATCCAGGAAATAAAAAGGTACAATCTTTCGAGTGTAGAAGTAAGTGTTTACCTCTTCTTGGACAAGTTGAGAGGTTGGGCACACCATGTTCTTTTTCTCCTTCTTTCCCAAGTAGACCTCATACTTCTAATAGGTGTATCAGCCCCAAAGCAGACATAAAACAGAACATAAACAGAGTAAGAACTGAGTAGGGCTGTTAGTCGGTTTGGAACTGTTAATATTTCGCCAACATAGATTGGATTGTGTATTTTGCATCCAATGCAATGAGGTTAGAATCGAAACCAATGACAGTGTATGTTTACCTTGTCTTGGACAAACTCTGAGGATGAGCTTGCTCTTCCCTTCATCAAATCTGACATGCTTTAGGGTTTTTTTTGGTTGGTCGTGTGAAAGTAAACTGCATTCGAGATTCCTGAACTGGATCAGTTTCTCCAATGTTAAAAGATGAGACAGGTTATTTACCCAAAAACAAAAAGAAAAAACGAGGCAACAGGTTACAGGTAAAAATCAGGTAGACTGAAGAGATTTTATTAGAGTCTGTGTGGCATAAGACCTCTTAAGAAGTCATGTTGGGTTATTGAGGTTTACTTTATAAATCCAAGAATATATTGGCTAAAGTTAATATATGAAGAGTTCAGTGCTTTTGGTCTGAGAATGGTTTTTTATTTCACTGTGAAATGTCAATTACATATGTCGAAGCTCTACCAACTTGAATCTTTGATTTCTTCGTTTACTAAATTGTCCGCAGTATTATTGGGGAAGGAAAATAACAACATCTACCGGAAATCAGAAGAAAAGAACCACTTAAATCAGTAGAAAGTAGCTACTATTGCTTTAGATGACGATTATCCATATTTGGCGGCGGTTTTATATCTTTTGCACCGGTTTCTTAGGCATTAGTGACGACTTTTGAGCACATTATCTGGAGTGCATCTTTAGCTACATTTTTTTCCGTCGCTAACCGCGGCTATTGATTTTTTAGCAACGGCTGAGAAAACCGCGGCTAAAAGTTTAAAAATTGGTTTAATTCCCCCTGCCCCCTCTGTTTAAAGAGGTTTTTTTTTTTAAAACCACACACAATGTAAATAGGAATGGCCTTTGATTCCATTTGTTAAAAGTTTCACTCAAGTTATTTCCTAGTGTTATGATGAAAATATTGTGCGCATATGAAACACTTGTCATGATCTCTCAAATATCTCTCATCTCCCTCACCCACTTCTTATACTACAACAAAACACATCTGCTTTGCTCTATGACTTGCATTGCATGGTAGAATGCTTCTTGGCTGCTGAGAAATTAACTTGATCTGCTCCAGTGCCTAATTCACAAATACCACAAAGTCAGAAAAACTCCACACACAAAATTCATGCATCTGTGTGAACAAAACACCAGATAAGCAAGAACATAGAAGATGCTAGAATAGACACTTTCAGCTCATCTTAAGACTCATGCAACAAATAAGCATATAAAGAAAGGGGTTTCTGAAATCAAAATAATTACAGGATATGAAGAATTTTAAGAGTAAGCCAAAATTGGAGTCTTGAAACACCATCTGCTTTCCAAAAACTAGAATTTAGGGTTTGAAATACAAGAGCAAAGAATTACATCAAATAGGGGAAAACTTTTTAAAAACACTAAATTGCAGACCTTGCAGCTTTTGTTGTTGTGGAACAAGAAATGGAGAGGATGGCCGTACTCTTTTCTTCACTGAAGCGTCTCCTACTACTCTTGACACGGGTCACATGGCGGCTATGGCGTCGCAGAAGTGCTCGCAGACGGCGTCGGGACGAATTTAGGGTTAGGGATTTGGTTCTGGTCGAATAGGTTTGGGGATTTTGGTGAAGAAAGAAAAATTAGGGATTTCGGCAACTCCTTCCCTTACTAATAATTCGATAAAAAACTGATTTGGGCCTTCGCGGCTAGCCCAATTCCTGACGTTCTGGAGTTTCCAATTCATCTAAAACACAATTATTTCCTAAGTCCGCCGCCGGGCCCACATATCCAAAATTTTATCATACGTGTCTATTATCTACATGTCATTGCTAGGAATAGATGTGGCCTCCTAAATCTGAACCACCACATATCTTGGACGCTTACATATAAATGGTTTTTTTATTGTCGGCAGAAAATCTAATTGGTTTGATAGCAATTATGTAGCCAATGTCAAAGTCAAAGCCCCACAATGGTCAATTCATCCACAATGCATAAAATATTAAAAATTAAATGGACGGTGGTGATAGACTTTGGCATGTATTAAGCAGCCTTTAATGTAACCTAGCCTATAAACATATTAATTTATAAATTAATTCAATCATTACATGAAATGGAAGTGGCCAACAGACCCTAGTTGCTTGGGTTTGAGCGCATCATAAAAAGAATGCGACCAAGGTCATTTTATGTCTGACTTTGACCTGGTTTTTAATTGCTTGGTTATGCCCACTTGTCGTGGCCCTCAATTCGATTCCTCATTTCTGAAACTAAAACTTAAATGGGAGTGGGTTCAATGAACCTGTTGTAGGGTACTTTTTAATAGGTGTTGGGTTTTATTTCACAAGGTCTCGGTCATATTAGTAGTGGAATTATTTATTATATATAATATTTTATTTAGTTAAGTTTTTAATGTGAAATTTATATTTTTCAACACCTCGTTTAAAACAAAATATGTGAGCGAACCCAAGACCGTATGTATATATGAATTGTGATCATAACACATGTCTGTTTGTATATCAAGTTGACTTGAGGCGAATTAGAAAATGAAATAAATTACAATCAATATGGAAAATCTGGTAAACTCATACCAACACATTTTCCTCTTGGGCAAAAATTGATGGCGCTTATGTTGAATAGGTGGCCGCCGATTTGGCACATTAGCAAATGATGCAAACTCGATAAATGCAATACATATATAGCTGGTATAGTAATTAGCTGGTCATTGTAAAAGTCAAACCCCCACATGATGAATTTCACTCTCTTTGGCGTGAACGGTGAAGGAGGCCAGCCACAATGCGTGTGATATATGAAAATGTAATGAATGGTGATGATATCATCCATGATGTCTGAAACTGATCATGACATATATCATGCACGATTCCTTTCTATAAATTATCCAGGAAAGTGGCCAACAAAAGCCAAACCCATTTTCTCTTGCCTTTTGTTTTCCCATGATTTGCTATCTTCTTTATTAAGTTTGGAACTTTGGATAAAAATGACTTGGGTTTTTAATTTGTAGCTCTAGCTATAGCTCTTGCTGGTTCTTCTACAATGGAGATAAGTTGTGATCTTGAGAAAGCTGGTCACAGTTTCAAAAACTCTTCCTTTTGGACTGACAATGGCGCAGGAGTTTTCTCATCATCTTCACGTGGAGAGGATGATGAGGAAGCTCTCAAGTGGGCTGCTCTTCAGAGACTTCCAACTTTCCAGCGCTTGAAGAAAGGTTTGATCTCTACATCCGAAGGCCGTGCCGACGAAGTTGATGTGAGCCGTCTTCAAGTACAAGAAAGGAAGAATTTGATTGAGAGGTTGGTTGGAGTAGCTGAAGAGGATCATGAGAACTTCTTGTTGAGGCTCAAGAACCGCATTGATAGGTAAGAATTTAGAATTAATCTCAACTCTACATGTTGCTCTTTTCTTAAATTTTCTTTGTTTTTTTTAAAAATTATATATTTATAATAATGGGTTTGTTTTACTTGGAATGTATCTCAGAGTTGGAATTAGTCTTCCCACAATTGAAGTTAGATTTGAGCATTTAAAAGTTGCAGCTGAAGCTTATGTAGGAGGCAGAGCTCTGCCTACAGTCTTTAACTACTGTGTTAATTTAGTGGAGGTAATGATTAACCACTAGAATTCAGTTTGTGTATTGCATATATAATCTTGGTGTTAATACATTCTAACATGACTATTTGTTTCTGGGTTCCAAAGGGTTTGTTGAACTCCTTCCGTATTCTTCCTAGCAAGAAGCAACATTTGACTATCCTTAAAGATGTCAGTGGGATCATCAAGCCTTGCAGGTGAGAAAGTTGCAGACTATGTCTTATATATATATATATTTGTTGGAGTTTGTGTGGCCTAATACTCACTTGGTTCATGTGTTTGCTCAGAATGACACTGCTTTTGGGTCCTCCGAGTTCCGGAAAGACCACACTATTGTTGGCTTTGGCGGGAGAGCTTGACCGGGATCTTAAGGTTACACAAAATGAAATGGGGCCTTAAGATTTTTTATTTTAGCTTTAGTCTAAAGGTATTACTCTTGGATTATGTTACTAATTAGTCAAAATTCTTGTGCAGTTTTCTGGACGTGTGACCTACAATGGTCATGACATGCATGAGTTTGTGCCTCAGAGGAGTGCTGTCTATATCAGTCAACATGATGTTCATATGGGAGAGATGACAGTCGGAGAAACGTTGGCTTTTTCTGCAAGATGCCAAGGGGTTGGAGCTCGTTATGGTTCGTTTACAGGACTTCTTTTTATTGAACTTTCAAAATCAGACCAAAGACTATAACAGGAAAAGATGATTGAGGTTTTTTTTTCTTCTGAATTTTGACAGATATCCTAGCAGAGATAAGTAGAAGAGAGAAAGAAGCGAATATTAAGCCAGATGCAGACTTGGATATCTACATGAAGGTGAGAATATCTACTTAAGAGGTCTGTAAACTACAACTATATTATGGACACCATTTTTCTTGGATGATTAGTTAATTTTAAGTTGTTTTTTGTTATTATAGGCAGTGGCATCAGAAAGCCAGAGGGCACAAGTGGTGACAGATTATATTCTAAAGGTAGAGCATCATATTTGTTTTTGCCATAACAAAAGGACTTTTGAAAATTACCCTTGCACTATTTCTCTTTATTGATCAATGATCCTATTTGATTTTCAGATCCTGGGACTGGATGTCTGTGCAGATACCTTGGTAGGGGATCAATTAATTAGGGGCATCTCTGGAGGACAAAAGAAGCGAGTCACAACAGGTAAACAAAGTCTTGTTCTTGCATTAAAGCACATGCATTGTAAATTTAAGTGGCAAATCTTTGACAAATGAATTATATATAGGTGAAATGTTGGTTGGACCTGCTAAGGCATTATTCATGGACGAAATATCTACTGGTTTGGATAGTTCAACTACATATCAAATTGTGAATTCGATCAAGCAATATGTTCATATTCTCAAGGGGACTGCATTCATCTCACTGCTGCAGCCAGCACCTGAGACTTATGAACTATTTGATGACATTGTTCTCCTTTCTGATGGTCAAATTGTGTACCAAGGTCCTCGTGAACAAGTTCTTGAATTTTTTGAATCCATGGGCTTTAGATGTCCTGAGAGGAAAGGTGTGGCCGACTTCCTGCAAGAAGTAGGTCCTTATATTGCTTTGTTTTGATCTTGTGAAAATAAAGAAATGAGCATCACACATGGAGTCTCACATAAAATATGTTATAGGTGACGTCAAGGAAAGATCAGGAGCAATATTGGGCAAGCAAAGATGAGCCTTACAAGTTCATCACAGTAGAGGAATTTGTTGAGGCATTCAACTCATTCCCTGTTGGACGCAAACTTGCAGATGAACTTGCAACTCCATTTGACAAGACAAAGAGCCATCCAGCTGCATTAACAACAAAAAAGTATGGTGTTCGAAAAACAGAACTATTGAAAGCTTGCTTTGCAAGGGAATTCTTGCTTATGCAGAGGAACTCATTTGTCTACCTTTTCAAGCTTACCCAAGTGAGTTTTAACTTTACTTAAGCTTCTACTATAACCATTCTTTTGTCTTGTGCTCCAGGGTTTGATTTTTATTTTTTATTCTCCTCATTTTTAGCTCTCAATCTTGGCTCTAATTACAATGACACTGTTCCTACGGACTGAGATGCACCGTGATTCAGTAAGTAACGGAGGAATTTATGCTGGTGCTTTGTTCTTCGCTATGGTTTCTGTTATGTTCAATGGAATGGCAGAGCTTTCTATGACAATTGCCAAGCTTCCTGTTTTTTACAAGCAAAGAAAACTACTCTTCTTTCCACCGTGGGCATATGCCCTTCCCGCATGGATCCTCAAGATCCCTATCACTTGTCTTGAAGTAGCTGTTTGGGTATTTATTACCTACTATGTCATTGGATATGATCCAAATGTTGAAAGGTAAAACAACTAGAAAAAGTTACCACTTTATGGCTAACATTTGTTTTCATGTTTTTTCCATAAAAAAAAAATAATGAATATTCATGCACATGATGCAGGTTGTTTAAGCAGTACCTTCTACTCTTACTCGTTAATCAGATGGCTTCTGCGTTGTTCCGATTCATTGCTGGAGTTGGTAGAAGCTTGACTATCGCGAACACATTTGGATCATTTGCTTTGGTCATGCTTTTTGCTTTGGGTGGCTTTGTCTTGTCAAGAGGTATAAAACAAGTAAAGAAACTTCATGTTACATTGCTTAATTGGTATGCAATGGTGTTTATTTTCTTTTGATTGTTTCCACAGAGGATATAAAGAAATGGTGGATATGGGGCTATTGGATATCACCTTTGATGTACGGGCAGAATGCAATAGTAGTCAATGAGTTCCTTGGAAAGAGTTGGAGTCATGTAATCCTTTGATTTGCCTTTTTCAAACATTTTAGCTTGTGTCTCTTATTCATAGTCTAATTACTTTTTCCTCTTGAAGGTTCTTCCAAACTCAACCGAACCGTTAGGAGTTGCTGTTCTGAAGTCCCGCGGATTCTTCACTCATCCATCTTGGTATTGGATTGGCGTGGGAGCATTGGCTGGATACATGCTTATATTCAATATTTTTTTCACTTTGGCTCTCACTTATCTAAAGCGTGGGTACCTTCACCTTATCTTATGTGCACTAAATCTTACAAGTGAGACTTTAACTCATAAGATATAAAACATTGTGCAGCATTTGACAAGCCACAGGCTGTTAGATTGGAAGACTCTAGCTCATCTCCTCAAATTAGCCAAGGTGATATATCTCATAAGTAATGTTTGTGTATGTCTGCTTTGAGTGAAATATGATTAATATTTTTCTCTTTTTGGTGAAAATAAAATGTTATGGACGTACAGAGAATGGAAATGGAAGTATATCTTCCAGGTCCTCATCTGCAAGGACAGAAGCTACTGCTGACACTAACCCTAACAAGAAAAGGGGAATGGTTCTTCCGTTTGAACCATATTCTATCACCTTTGATGAAATCACGTACTCTGTGGACATGCCACAGGTGATTTATATATGCAACCAGAGTTTAAGTGTTTGACTTTTGGCAAATCTGGTGCAAGTCCAACATTGTAAGACTTTTTTTTAATTCGGACTTGCAGGAAATGAAGAATCAAGGTGTTCCAGAGGATAAATTGGTGCTCCTCAGGCGTGTGAGTGGTGCTTTCAGGCCGGGTGTTCTGACAGCTCTGATGGGAGTGAGTGGTGCTGGTAAAACGACGCTAATGGATGTACTTGCTGGCAGAAAAACTGGTGGTTATATTGAGGGAAAAATCACAATCTCTGGGCACCCAAAGAAGCAAGAATCATTTGCACGGATTTCTGGATATTGTGAGCAGAATGACATACATTCTCCTCATGTTACTGTCTACGAGTCCTTGATGTATTCAGCATGGTTGCGTTTACCTGCAGGAATCAATTCAGAAACTAGGAAGGTTGGTATTTTAAGTTACAAACTATAGTTTCTAGGCTTAATTTTGATTCTTATGAAATTTTGCTGTTGTGAACTAGTTGAGTTGATTGAAAGTTTGGTCCACTTTCCAATCCAAGTTACCATTCATGTTCAACTTTCACATATTTAGAGTGAGCTATTCTATAGCTTTCCCTGCTGTTGATCCAGACATTCCCATCAAGTTTATGAGCATTGTTAAGTTCAACAAGTATTCCTTCTTTTTGTTAAAAGATTATCAACCAAGATTGGACTTGTTGTACATATGGATGATTTTGCGTAAAAGTTCACTAAAGCTGGGTTGTTAGAAAAATAAGTTTGTAAGTCAACCACCTGCCTCATCAAGTTTCATAAAATGAATATGATTGCAGATGTTCGTTGAGGAAGTGATGGGACTTGTGGAGCTGAATCCATTGAGACAAGCACTAGTCGGGTTGCCTGGTGCGAATGGTCTCTCAACAGAGCAGCGGAAGAGGCTGACCATTGCAGTTGAACTCGTGGCTAACCCCTCCATAATATTCATGGATGAACCAACTTCAGGCTTAGATGCAAGAGCTGCTGCTATTGTTATGAGAACAGTTAGGAACACTGTGGATACTGGAAGAACAGTTGTCTGCACCATCCATCAACCAAGCATTGACATATTTGATGCTTTTGATGAGGTGAAAATTCTTCATAGATCAAAAGATTTTGGACATAGAACTCTACTTCATTGATCTGTTCTACATGAGTATGATTATTTAACATGTCATTGCAGCTATTCCTGCTGAAGAAAGGAGGACAAGAGCTATATGTAGGGCCCCTTGGCCGTCATTCTTGCCACCTAATCAAGTACTTTGAGGTATGATCAATCAAGAAATTTCGAGCAGATATTTTCTTTAAAGGTTTTGCTAATATGTGTTATTTTCTATGAAGGGAATTGAGAACGTCAGTAAAATCAAGGATGGTTATAATCCAGCAACCTGGATGTTGGAAGTCACCAGTTCAGCAAAAGAAATAGCTTTGGGGATTGATTTTGCTGATGTGTATAAAAAATCAGAAATTTACAGGTTTGGTTTTATATTGGAAAGAACCTCTCTCTTCCTAAGCAAGACTTGTTGGTGAAAACATACTCATCCATGGCATGTCTTTCAGGAGAAACAAAGCACTTATTGAAGAACTGAGCACCCCGGCTTCTGGTTCTGAGGACCTCTATTTCCCTACTAAATACTCTCAGCCATTTTTAACCCAAAGCGTAGCTTGCTTATGGAAACAACATTGGTCATATTGGCGCAATCCACCATACACTGCCATAAGGTTGATCTATACAACCTTCATAGCCTTGATGTTTGGGACAATGTTCTGGAACCTTGGCTCCAAAACGTAAGTTACAATGCAGAACAAAAAGACAGATATATATTCTTACCAATATATTTTCTTCCAAATGTGATTTTGAAAATTTTGAATCCAGGACGAAACAACGGGATCTCTTCAATGCAATTGGTTCTATGTATGCTGCTGTTCTCTTTCTTGGTATTAAAAATTCTACAACAGTGCAGCCAGTCGTAGATGTGGAAAGAACAGTCTTCTATAGAGAACGAGCTGCCGGAATGTATTCTGCCTTGGCATATGCCTTTGCACAGGTGACTGACCATATATTCTACTTACATAATATTTTAGGTTTCACTGAGATTACTTGTATTTTTTATCTTATGCCATTTCCATATCTTGTTGCAGGTTACAATTGAGATTCCTTATGTTTTTGCACAAGCAGTTATCTATAGTGTCATAGTTTATGCAATGATTGGGTTTGAGTGGACTTTGGCTAAATTCTTGTGGTACCTGTTCTTCATGTATTTCACATTTTTGTACTTCACCTACTATGGCATGATGGGTGTCGCCTTGACGCCAAACCAACACGTTGCTGCTATAAGTGCCAGTGCATTTTATGCAATATGGAATGTCTTCTCAGGGTTCGTCATTCCCCGAACCGTAAGTGTTGCTTACCCTCAACTTGTAGTGCATGTTTTTTGTGTGCATAGAATCTGTCTTCATGTCTTATTTTCTCATCCTGTAATTTTGATTCATGTTCATTTGGCCAACTACAGAGGATTCCTATATGGTGGAGATGGTACTATTGGGCATGTCCAATGGCTTGGACCTTGTATGGACTGGCTGCGTCACAGTTTGGAGATATACAGGACAAGCTTGAGACTGGTGAAACGGTGGAAGAATTTATGCAGAATTACTTCGGTTTCAAGCAAGAATTTATAGGAGTGGTGGCTGCGGTGGTGGTTGGATTCACTCTACTCTTTGCACTTATCTTTGCCTTGTCCATCAAGATGTTGAATTTCCAAAGGCGATGAATTTTTGTTTCAACAGGATTGTCTGGGGATGGCTAACATGTCAACAACTTGTTCATCATCTAGGAATTTCTTTGATCTTATGTGTTGCAGTTTTCATTGTATAATTGGACAAGCTGCTCATGAGATACAAAATTTATAAATAATGATATGATTCGTTTACAAGTTTCGAATTTTCGAGGGCCAATCACTCCACAAGCAGGCCAAAAGTTGGCACCAACCATTATCGTTTTTGCCTCTATCATGTGAAGCCTAACAACTGACACAACTATATTCGTGAAGGCCATGCTAACTAAGTTGATTGTAGAAGATATTAAGCTCAAACTTACAAGTTATTTTTTGAAAGGCAAAGCCTCTATGTTGATTGTAGATATAACAGTATATTATTATTTGTCGCCTGCTAAATTTCATGTAGTATTAGCCTGAAAAATAAATGTTGGCTGGAAAGCTGAAGGAGAAATGCTTTTAATCAGCAGAAAGTAGCCAGTTTAGAGTTTAAAATGACGGTTTAAGAGATTCCGCAACGATTTTATGGATTTGTCGGCGAATATCAGACTTTTCGTGATGAAATTTAGTTACCTTAATAAGTGAAACCCTTTAGCAACACTTTTAACCGCTGCTAAGCGTCGCAACAGAGATCTTTAAGCAGCGTAAGCCTAAACCGCCGCTAAAAGTCAATTTTGGAGTTTTGGTTGCCTTTCCAATCCGGTGACTATTACAAATGTACTCTTTCACACATCGTGCATTTAGAAATCTACTCACTACAGAAAAAGAGAAGACATTTTCTTACATAGTCCATGTACAATTATTACAATAAAATATTACAAATTTGACTACAAATATTACAAATTTGCTGTGCAGAACTCCTTTCCCGCTTGTCGGTACTTAGGTGATCACTCCCCAATAATTTAGAAGTAACAAAAATGTCGTCTCTTTCAAAGTTCGCATCAAGAATTGCCTCTGTCAAAGCATTTCCTAGAGCTGCCGGCTCAGAACCATAAATCTTCGCAGTGTCAAAATGCCGGTAACCCAACTGCATTACAAACTCATGCACTTTTAGAACACATTCATTCAGTGCTTGATAAAATAAATAAATAGTAAATAGTTGGAAACTACAATCTCTGTATGATCAAGTGAGTGATTGACAGAGTTGCAAAACAAAAGGCAGTACACAGCAAGCATGGAGTTTCTGCTTTAGCCTTCAATGGCAAAGGTTGAGGAATTAATATGGGGGGGCCTGGCTTGCCTAAAATTGGCCATACACAAACCAAAGCAAGGAGGATCCACATGCTTGATTTTTGTTAATTTATGCATCTTAGCTAGCACAACCAGTGTGGCTTGTGATGAGTCACTCATAGGTGTCTTTCATATTTCATTCTACGACTGCTACGAACACCAAATTTTATTCACCAAATGACGTAACAGTGTTTAATTGAAATTTTATTCACCAAATAACATAACCTAATTGATATTTTATAATGACAAACTTATTTGCACTCTTTCTAAAAAGTGTAAAAGATGTTTGGGTTGTCCCAATATCATGAAGCCATTTCCACAGCTAAGCCATTATTCGAGTCTACTACAATGTGAAAATACCACAAAGGTAAGGAAAACTGCAAAAGTAATTTCATGCTAATACAACAGAAAAATAATAGAGATGTCAATCTTCAAACTAATAGACCCCAGAGAGCTAATCTAAAAACTCTTCTAAGGAATTGGTTTCATCAATTCAAACATTTTGAATTTAATCTTCTTCCTTTAATTTCATGGTTCTAATAAATTACTGAATTTATATCACTAAAAGCATAACCAAAGTAACAACAACAAGAAGGAAACCAAATCAAGACGAACTTGTATATCAAGGAAAGAAAAAAGGATGCAAATTTTGGTTTTCTACTGGTCAGATATGTGGAAAATGAAAATAAAAAGATACGATCTTTTGAACCAGTTAGATATAAAAGACGCAAATTTTCTAGTGCAGAAGCTAAGCATTTACCTGTTTCGTTCAAATTGGGAGCATGGTAGTGCATTTCCCCTCTTGTTACTCATCTTTCATCGCAGCTATGGCACCGTAGGAGTGCTGGCGACGACCGAATTTTGTTTTCGGTCGAATAGATTTGGGGATTTTGTCAAAACGGGTTGGTCGACGTCGCGACGATAACCAATTGGTCCCAATCGCAGCCTGAAGGCGTCATTTCAATATTGGAAAATGCTAGGGAGA